>NW_027590925.1:0-143043 GCF_964213995.1 Mustelus asterias
CAGTCACAAGTTAGGCTTACATTAACACTGCGATGAAGTTACGGTGAAAATCCCCTAGTCGCCACACTCCGGCGCCTTTTTGGGGACACTAACGGGAAATTTAGCATGGCCAATGCACCTAACCTGCACGTCCTTGGACTGTGGGAGAAAACCCATGCAGAGACGGGGAGAATGTGCAGACTCAGCACAGACTGTGACCCAAGCCGGGAATCGAACCTGGGTCCCTGGTGCTAACCACTGTCACTGAGCTGCCCTGCTAATCCCCCTGACACTAAGGGGCAATTTAGCACGGCCAATTAACCTAACCTGCACATCTTTGGACTATGGGAGGAAACCCACGCAGACACGGGGAGAACGTGCAAACTCCCCACAGACAGTGACCCGAGGCAGAAACTGAACTGACTGCCCAAGACTCTCTGGAAAATACATTTTCTGGGAATTTTGTGTTGGTGAATCATTATCCTGGTGCGGTTGGACATGGTGTTACAGTTAATGACTCAGATAGGATCCTTTTCAAGGCAGCTCATTCTGTGACGCTTCCGAGCCAGGCTGAACTTCCCCTTGATGGGCAGTGTGCTCTGTCTGACGCCACCGCTTTCAGCAAGGTTACCCAAGCCGGGCTTCTGTTTCTCAAGGCGAGGGATAGTGAAATTGATCGCGAACCCGTTGAAACAAACTGTTCCCTTTGAAACAGAGAGCTTGTGTGTTTGCATAGCGCCAGGACTGAGACAATCTCCAAAAGTGAGCAAGCTTCAGCAGCCCTGTGCCACCTCAGCTGCTGCGCTCCGAGCGTACATTCTGAATTAATGCTTTTGATTTGATTTGATTTATTATTGTCACATGTATTAGTATATGTGAAAGTATTGTTTCTTGCGCGCTATACAGACAAAACATACCGTTCAGAGAGAAGGAAAGGAGAGGGTGCAGAATGTAGTGTTACAGTCATAGCTAGGATGTAGAGAAAGATCAACTTAATGCGAGGTAGGTCCATTCAGAAGTCTGACAGCAGCAGGGAAGAAGCTGTTCTTGAGTCAGTTGGTACGTGACCTCAGACTTTTGTATCTTTTTCCCGACGGAAGAAGGTGGAAGAGAGAATGTCCGGGGTGCGTGGGGTCCTTAATTATGCTGTCTGCTTTGCCGAGGCAGCGGGAAGTGTAGACAGAGTCAATGGATGCGAGGCTGGTTTGCGTGATGGATTGGGCTACATTCACAACCTTTTGTCCTTTACAGTCCACACGCAGAGAGCCGGGGTTGGAGGAGTGATGGAGAAGGCGGGGATGGTGGAGGGTTAAAGGTGCCAGGGTAAGATGGAGAGCAGGGGGGGGGGGGGGAGATGGGGAAGATATGCCGGTGGGCCGCGCAGTGGGAGCTGCGCTGGGAAGGGGTTAGGGTGGAGAAGTGGGCGGGAAGGGGTTAGGGTGGAGAAGTGGGCGAGAAGTGAGGGCTGAACTGGAGATGGGGAGGGGCTGGATTGTGTTGGGGGAGATGGGGTGAGGGGGAGGTAGGGATGACGGAGGGGTGAGGGTAAGGTGGGGAGGGATGGGGTGGTAAAGGGGAGTGGGGGATGGGATGAGAAAGGGATAGAGAGGTGGAGAGGGTGAGGTGGAGGAGGGGGGTGAGCAAGGGGAAGAGATGGAGGACAGAATGGGATGGAAGGGTGGCGGAGGGAGGGGATAAGGTGGGCAGTGATGGAGGGGGATGGAGTGAGGGTAAGGGAGGGGGTCGAGTGAGGGAGGGGATGGGGATGAGGGAGGGCATTGAAGTGAGGGAGGGGATAGTGGTGGGGGGGAGGGTTGTGGAGCTTTTTACAGTGGAGCATCTCAGTTTTGACACTTCATTTTGCTCGTCTCACCCTCGAACCGAGGCCTCGGCCGGAGGTTAAACAAGAGAAGCTCGGTTACATAACTAGCCGGCTTGTGGAAATATAATTCACTAAATCCCACTACCCCATCCTCTGCGCATTATATATATTCTCAGTACTTTTGTTGTCACTCTGCAGGGTAATACGACTCCCCTTCGCTGCTTTGCCTGGTTGCTGTGAGATGGAAAGCGAGTGGCGTCTCTCAAAGTCACAAAAATAGCTCAGCGAGCGGGCAGCAAAACGCTCGAGCTGTCAGCTGCACAGGTGGCTTTGTCATAATGTCAACCCACCCCCCCTCCGCCTCAACCCCCCCCGCCCCCCCCCTCACCCCCCGCCATGCAACCCTGCCGTCTCAAACAAAGTGACCAATCCTCTAACAGGGAGGGACGGCGTGGATCACTCCTCCTGAGAAAAAGGAAGATAAGGCTTCAGCAAACCGGTTAGGCCGGATCACCAGGGCCGGGCCGTTGGTGATCCTGAGGGCTTTAACTTCACTCCCAACATCGGCTGCTCCCTCCTTGGGGCCCGTACGCACCCCTCTTTCCCAGGGAACGGTTCCCCCTCCCCCCACCCTTCCTTGGGTTTTATTAAGATCCCCAAGACATTTCATCCAAATAAAAACACCCCCTCCCTCCCTCCCCACTCCCTCAGGAGACATCGAGCATCAGGATTTTGACCCATTTTCATTTGCACACGCCTGCGTGTTAAACAGCAACCAGAGCAGTGCAGACGCATTCCTTGTTGGACATGCCTGCCTTCCCCGTGGCTTTGAACGGGAAGGGATAGAGTGTTTTTTTTTTACAAACTATACGCCAAAAATAGTTCCCAGCACTGACTGATGCCCAGTACAGCTGTGCTGCGCTCTTCAATGTAGTTTTGATTTTCTGACCAGCGACACGGTTTTCTGCCTTTGACTGTTACCGTGCTTTGGGCTGTGAGTCAAGGCCCCCCCACCTCCCCCAGCACCCCGCCTTGTTCCTGTTGGTGTCCACTGCAGTCTTTCATAAACTTGGGCCATTTTGATTGGGAGGCTGTTTCAGTTACAGCGATTAACTCTCCTGTGCAGTGTGTTGCTGAACCCTGCAGACTACTTGAGATCTCTGTGCTCTCTCAATCCTTGCCCTCCTGGGTGGCACAGTGGTTAGCACTGCTGCCTCACAGCGCCAGGGACCCGGGTTCGATTCCCGGCTTGGGGTCACTGTCTGTGCGGAGTTCGCACGTTCTCCCCGTGTCTGCGTGGGTTTCCTCCGGGTGCTCCGGTTTCCCCCCACAGTCCACAGATGTGCAAGTTAGGTGGAATGGCCATGCTAAATTCTCCCTCAGTGTACCCGAACAGGCGCCGGAGTGTGACGACTGGGGGATTTTCACAGTAACTCCATCGCAGTGTTAATGTAAGCCTACTTGTGACACTAATAAATAAACTAAACTGATGTAAAGGCAAGTTGTTGTTTTGCATTTATCTCTAGTTTGTGCTAATATGGCTTACCTTGGCGGTGGGGGTTACAGAGCTATTGGATTTCTCTGCCCCTGTGCTGGGAGCAAGGGGGAGCAAAGGGGTGCAAATAACTCGCCAGTTATTGCGATTGCAATCCAGTGACTTTGATTTTGGGAAGTGTGTGCACACGGGCACGGGATGATTGGATTGGATGTACAGACCGGTTGAACTGTCTTTTACTTGCTGGCTCCTTGTGCTTGACTGTGGACCAGGAGGACTTCCCGCCATCACAGAACCATCCCATTCCAGAGCCAAGGGCGAGGAGCAGGATGGAGGAGGAAAGATGATGAGTAGTTGAATGGTGGGAATGTGAAAGGGTGCTTGAACTACCTGGAAGGGTGATAGAGGCGGGAACCCTCACAACATTTAAGAAACATTGAGATGAGCACTTGAAACACCACAGCATACAAGGCTGCAAATCATAGAATCCCTACAGTGCAGAAAGAGGCCATTCGGCCCATCGAGCCTGCACCAACAATAATTCCACCCAGGCCCTACCCCCGTAACCCCATGCATTTACCCTGCTAGTCCCCCTGACACTAAACGGCAATTTAGCATGTCCAATCCACCTAGCCTGCATGTCTTTCAGACTGTGGGAGGAAACCGGAGAACCCAGAGGAAACCCCCGCAGACACGGGGAGAATGTGCAGACTCCACACACGCAGTGATCCAAGCTGGGAATTGAACCCGGGTCCCTGGCGCTGTGAGGCAGCAGTGCTAACCACTGTGCCACCGTGCTGCCCCACTGTTTTTCTTGGATTAACTCTTTTATTCATTCATGGGATGCGGGCGTCGCTGGCTGGGCCAGCATTTTCTGCCCATCCCTAGTTGCCCGAGGGCAGTTGAGAGTCAACCACATTGCTGTGGCTCTGGAGTCACATGTAGGCCAGACCGGGTAGAATTTGAATTCAATAAAAACTACCTGGAAGTCAGAGTCTACTGATGACCTTGAAACCATTGTTGATTGTCGGGAAAACTAATATCCAAAGAACAAAAATTACAGCACGGGGACAGGCCCTTCGACCCTCCAGGCATTTGCCAATCATGATGCCTTAACTAAACTTTAAAAAAAACCTTCTGCCCTTACTCAGTCCGTATCCCTCTATTCCCTCCCTATTCCTGTACCCATCCAGATGCCCCTTAAATGTTGCTAATGTGCCTGCTTCCACCACCTCCTCTGGCAGCGTGTTCCAGGCACCCACCGCTCTCTGTGTGAAAAACATGCCCCGCACATCTCCCTTAAACTTACCCCACCCATCTCCCTCACACCTCCCCCCCCCCCCTCACCTCGAACCTGTGCCTCCTTGTAATTGACATTTCCACCCTGGGGAAAAAGCCTCTGACTATCCACCCTGTCTAAGCCTCTCATCATTTTATAGACCTCTACCAGGTCTCCCCTCAGCCTCCGTCTTTCTAGTGAAAACAATCCTAGTTCATTCAACCTCTCCTCTCCCTATCCTTTAGGGAAGGAAATCTGCTGCCCTTACCCAGTCTGGCCTACATGTGAGTCCAGAGCTACAGCAATGTGGTTGACTCTCAACTGCCCTCCAAGAGCAACTAGGGATGGGCAATAAATGCTGGCCTGCCAGTGACGCCCACGTCCCATGAAAAAGAAATCTGAAGGGAATGATTGCCACTACTAAGAGCAGATACATTCTGGTTGTATCAGGGCTTGGTGTGGCTCCTGCTCTGCCCCAGACCATAAGAAATTCCAAAAGTTCATGAATGTAGCCCAATCCATCACACAAACCAGCCTCCCATCCATTGACTCTGTCTACACTTCCTGCTGCCTGGGCAAAGCAGCCGCATAATTAAGGACCCCACGCACCCCGGACATTCTCTCTTCCACCTTCTTCCGTCGGGAAAAAGATACAAATGTCTGAGGTCACGTATCAAACGACTCAAGAACAGCTTCTTTCCTGCTGCTGTCAGACTTTTGAATGGACTTACCTCGCATTAAGTTGATCTTTCTCTACACCCTAGCTATGACTGTAACACTACATTCTGCACTCTCTCCTTTCCTTCTCTATGAACGGTATGCTTTGTCTGTATAGCGCGCAAGAAACAATACTTTTCACTATGTTAATACATGTGACAATAAATCAAATCAAAAGCACTGAGATCTGGACCAAGCTCCCCTTCACGGACAGCCTAACGAGCAGTAACTTTTGCTCCTTCTCACGCCCTCCCACCCCTGTAGAAATAGAAGTTAGCTGCAGAAACGTTTCAGTTCGTAGAGGTGTTCGGTGGTTGATTTTTCATTTAAAGATTGCTTCTTCAAAGCAAAACCAGGATTATTCATCTGGGTTTTTTTCCCCATTGTTGCTTTGTTGGCTACTTTTGCGCACCGAGTTTCCAAATGAGGAAATGTTTTCAAAACCCACCTTCTCCTTTTTGGTTCCGACTGCTTCATGTGCGTTTCCAAATGAGATGCGAACTTCATCAAAGCGGATGGTTACACACAGAGCGAGTGATTGGTGAGGGGGACAGTTTTGTGAGAGAATATTTCTTTTCAAGTTCACATTGTAGTTAATTCCACACTCCTGCAACCACCCTCCAAAGAAAACAGTAAATGTTGACCCCAACATGGTTTTTTTTTTTGTCCTGTGGACTTACTTTTGGATTGGAACAGAATAGATGGAGAAATATGTACTTTCATTGACGCAACTGTGTCAATTAGTGTCCACTGGATTGTAGGGGAATGCAACACAGGTACAGTTTTAGAAAAAGGTGCCTCACAGCGCCAGGGACCCGGGTTCAATTCCTTGCTTGGGTCACTGTTTGCACAAAGTTTTTAAAAATTCATTTGCGGGTCATGGGGATCGCTGGCTGGCCAGTGTTTATTGTCCATCCCTAGTTCTCCTTGGAGGACAATTGAGAGTCAACCACATTGCTGTGGCCCTGGGGTTGCATGTAGGCCAGACCTGGTAAGGACGGCAGATTTCCTTCCCTAAAGGACATTAGTGGATTCTTAATTCCAGATATTTTTTATTGAATTCAAATTCCACCATTTGCTGTGGTGGGATTCGAACCCAGGTCCCCTGGCTGAGTTTCTGGATTAATCGTCTCGCGATAATGTCACTAGGCCATCACCTGCCCTGCATGTTCTCCCCCGTGTCTGCGTGGGTTTCCTCCGGGTGCTCCGGTTTCCTTTCACAGTCCAAAAGACATGCTGGTTAGGTGCATTGACCATGTTAAATTCTCGCTCAGTGTACCTGAACAGGCACCAGAGTGTGGCGACTAGGGGATTTTAACAGTAACTTCATCGCAATGTTCATGTAAGCCTACTTGTGATGCTAATAAATAACACTTTAAAACTCAGATGGAACTCAAACTCTTGGCTAAAGAGAATACAAAGCTTGTGTCGGTGGACTTGAATGTTTTTTTTTTAGTAGCAGCAGAGACCCTTGTGCTGCTAAAGGAGGAAGTGTAACAAGATGGAGCTGCAATGATGGTTAAAGAGATTCAGGCTTTACACAAAGAGGAAGAAGGTTGAATGATAAAATGGAGGGGAATTCAGAGCAAGGCATGACTGGGTTCCTCAAATCTGCAGTGGCCTCTGGATCTAAAGCCACAGCTTTTCAAACTGACAAGTAACTGAGTTCAACAGTGAATCCAGAGGATGATGCTGTGAATGAGGAGGCCATTCAGCCCATTGTCAATTAATTCCATTACCCTGCTGTCTCCCTCCATAGCTTTTTCACCCCCGCGCTTCATTGCAAACTGGTTGATGTGGAACATTGATCAGACCAGTTTAGAAAGATGCTTAGAGTGAATGCATCACACGTGGTCCCGTCCCTGCTTTCTTGAGAGAACTTGTCACAGTTCTCAGAAACACACCAGACTACTTCATAGCCGATGGATGGCTTTGGGAGTCATGGTGGTGGTCTGTTACAGTTCGCTCAGAGTCTGGGTTGCCGTGGCAACACACACTTTTACTGCTGTAGGCCGGAACTATGGGCGGTGATGGGAGAGGCCTTAACATTCTTACCATCACTTGAGGAGGTGGTGGAAGCAGGCACATTAGCAACATTTAAGAGGCATCTGGATGGATACACGAATAGGGAGGGAATAGAGGGACACGGACTGAGTAAGGGCAGAAGGTTTTTTTTTAGTTTAGTTGGGACATCATGATCGGCACAGGCTTGGAGGGCCAAGGGGCCTGTTCCTGTGTTGCACTTTGTTCTTTATGTCTGACCAAGAATCTCTCCCACTCTTACCTCCTGTCGGTGGCGAGCATTGGGAGATTTTGCGGGTTGACAATTGTTATTCCTTGACCATGAATTCCTGGGATGGGACTTGAACCCAGAACTCGGAGGCTGAGACGCTACCCACTGTGCCACAAGACCTCCTCCGTGGTTTAAGTAAGGGGGCAGACAGCGATGAGGTGAATGAGTAATTGGTTGATTATTGGAGCTATTGTTTGGGGAATTAATGCCGGACAATGGAGGATTCACATTGTCGTCAATTCTACGCTCCTATTATATGAGTACATACAAATATAATTTGTAGGTGTGTCTCCCCATGGCCAGTTCTGAACTGGTCTCACAGCGCCAGGTTAAAGCCCAACAGGTTTATTTGGTAGCAGGAGCTTGCGGAGCGCTGCTTCACTCACCTGATGAAGGAGCAGCGCTCCGAAAGCTCGTGCTACCAAATAAAGCTTTTGGACCTTAACCTGGTGTTTTGTGAGCCTCCTTACAGTTCTGGAGTAGTCAGCAGAGGACGGCGAGGCTTTGATCTTAAGAGCTTTGGGTTAGTCTGCCGGACAATGAGGGGGGAGAGCCTGAAGTGGAGGATAAGGTGCTGGGTATTTGAAGTGCTGGAATAGATGTGTAATCCTTGCCTTTTATCCTTCAAAGCTCTAGCTCCCTGACTTGTGGAGTGTGACGTGTCGCAGTTCCCCAAGATGGTCTCACCGGTGCTAATTATTGGAGTCTGTCTGACAGTTAATTGATACATCTCAGTCACATCCGAGATAAGCTGATAAGCCCCCTCCTTCCCAGCCCTCCCGCCCCCCCCCCCCAACCCAGTCTATCTGCTTTTTCAAGCCTCTTTGCCACAAAGCACCTACTGTTGTCCTCTGACGCAGTGACCTCTTTTCTCCCTCTTGGTGAATGTAACGCCATCTCCTTGCTGTGAGGAATTGCAAAACTCACAAGACGGCCTTGGATCACAATGGCAAGATGGTCAAGAAAAAACCCACCACCCCACTAATAGAACGGCCTGTTAATTCTCACACGATGGACAGTGATGATATGGCTCGGCCTATCTCCGGCGTGGCACATCCTCGGGATCCTGAGGTACCAACAGCGTCAGCAGCACATTCTGAAAATATTTTACATGCAAGACCAACTATCCCACAAATCCCCACTCTTTCCCTCTGACCCATGTGAGTGCTTTCCCCCTCCCTTCAAGTATTTTTGGGAAAAAAAATAAAAAACAAAAGAAAACTCATAAATCCAGAAGGAAATGCTGGAGAAATTGCTTCACTCAACGATGGCTAGAATGTTGATCTTACCACCACTGAGTTTAAGCATAGAATAGAATCCCTACCATGCAGAATGAGGCCATTCAGCCCATCAAGCCTGCACCGACCACAATCCCACCCAGACCCTACCCCTGTAACCTCACCTATTTACCCTGTTAATCCCCCTGACACCAAGGGACAATTTTAGCATGGCCAATCAACCTAACCCTCACATCTTTGGACTGTGGGAGGAAACCAGAGCACCCGGAGGAAACCCACGCAGACACGGGGAGAACATGCAAACTCCACACACCGTCACCCACAGCCAGGGACCCGGGTTCAATTCCCAGCTTGGGTTACTCTCTGTGCAGAGTCTGCACGTTCTCCCCGTGTCTGCATGGGTTTCCTCCGGGAGCTCCAGTTTCTTCCTACAGCCTGAAAGATGTGCTGGTTAGGTGTATTGTCCGTGCTAAATTCTCCCTCGGTGTACCCAAGCAGGCGCCGGAGAGTGGCGACTAGAGGATTTTCACAGTAACTTCATTGCAGTGTTAATGTAAGCCTACTTGTGACACTAATAAATAAGCTTAAATTTATTCCTCATTGCCCTTGAACTGAGTGGCTTGCTGGGCCATTTCAGAGAGCAGTTAAGAATCAACCATATCGCAATGGTTCTGGAGTCACATGTAGGCCAGACAGGGTAAGGATGGCAGATTTCCTTCCCTAAAGGACATTAGTGAACCAGATGGGTTTTTATGACAATTGCTGATAGTTGGTCATTGTCATCATTACTGAGGCTACATTTCAATTCCAAATTTACTAATTGGATTCAAATTCCACCAACTGTTATGGTGGGGTTTGCACCCTTGTCCCCAGAATAATTGGCTGCTGGATCTCTGGATTACTAGCCCAGTGACAATACCACTCCGCCACTATCTCCCCTGTAAGGGGGAGTTAGATAAGGAGACTAGAGAGAAAGGTGCAGAGGAGTATAATGATGGATCAGAGAAACCCTACAGTGCGGAAGAGGCCATTCGGCCCATCGGGTCTACACCAACTCTCTGACAGAGTATCTTGACCAGGCTACTTCACCCTATCCGTGTAGCCACACACACTTCCCATGGCTAATCATAGAATCCTACAGTGCGCAAGGAGGCCATTCGGCCCATCGATGCGTAATTCATCTAACCTGCACATTTTGGGACACTAAAGGCCAATGTAGCACGGCTGATCCCAATAATTTACACATCTTTTGGACTGTGGGAGGAAACCGGAGTACGCAGAGGAAACTCCCGCAAACAGGGACGCGTGGAGTTGGATGAGAGGAGACTGGCGCAGAGTATAAATACCAGCATGGATCTGTTGGGCCGAATGGCCTGTTTCTGTACTGTAAAAACATTCTGTAATTGTAAGATGCTTTTTCCTCCCATTTTCTCTCCTCGTTTCCTCGAGGTGTTTGATACTTGCTGGGGTGCAGATCGACTGATTTGATTTGTGCTGTTTAGAGTTGGCATCCTGAGTTTGTAAGGATGTGTAGATATTTTGACTGTGCATATGTTTGCATAATCTTTGATTGAACGATGCTCATTGTGTTCGGTCCATCTGTTGCCAGATTGAAGAACAATGGTCTGCTATTGTACACACGCGCGCATAGACACAGCTCGGTCTATCTAACTTCTGGGTGGGAATGCGGCATAGTGGCACAGTGGTTAGCACTGCTGCCTCACAGCACCAGGGACCCGGGTTTGACTGGCGTTGGACTGGGGTGGGCACAGGTTTATTTGGAATCACAGGCTTTTGGAGCGCTGATTCACCTAAGGAAGGAGCAGCGCTCCAAAAGCTTGTGGTTCCAAGTAAACCTGTTGGACTTTAACCCGGTGTTGTGAGACTTCTTACTGTATGGAGTTTGCACGTTCTCCCCATGTCTGAGTGGGTTTCCTCTGGGTGCCCTAGGGGCTAGGTGGATTGGCCATGCTAAATTGCCCCTTAGTGTCAGACGGACGAGCTCGGGTAAATGCATGGGGTAATGGGGATAGGGCGTGGTTGGGATTGTGGTCGGTGTAGGCTTGATGGGCCGAATGGCTCCTCCTGCACTGTGTAAGATTCTACTGATGACCATGAAACCATTGTCGAATGTTGGAAAACCCATCTGGTTCACTAATGTCCTTTTAGGGAAGGAAATCTTACCCGGTCTGGCCTACATGTGACTCCACAGCCACAGCAGTGTGGTTAAGAACAAAGAACAGTACAGCACAGGAAATAGGCCCTTCGGCCCTCCAAGCCTGTGCCGCTCCTTGGTCCAACTAGACCAATCGTTTGTATCCCTCCATTCCCAGGCTGCTCATGTGACTATCCAGGTAAGTCTTAAACGATGTCAGCATGCCTGCCTCCACCACCCTACTTGGCAGCGCATTCCAGGCCCCCACCACCCTCTGTGTAAAAAACGTCCCTCTGATGTCTGAGTTATACTTCGCCCCTCTCACCTTGAGCCCGTGACCCCTCGTGATCGTCACCTCCGACCTGGGAAAAAGCTTCCCACTGTTCACCCTATCTATACCCTTCATAATCTTGTATACCTCTCTTGGATCTCCCCTCATTCTCCGTCTTTCCAAGGAGAACAACCCCAGTCTACCCAATCTCTCCTCATAGCTAAGACCCTCCATACCAGGCAACATCCTGGTAAACCTTCTCTGCACTCTCTCCAATGCCTCCACGTCCTTCTGGTAGTGCGGCGACCAGAACTGGACGCAGTACTCCAAATGTGGCCTAACCAGTGTTCTATACAGCTGCATCATCAGACTCCAGCTTTTATACTCTATACCCCGTCCTATAAAGGCAAGCATACCATATGCCTTCTTCACCACCTTCTCCACCTGTGTTGCCACCTTCAAGGATTTGTGGACTTGCACACCTAGGTCCCTCTGTGTTTCTATACTCCTGATGACTCTGCCATTTATTGTATAACTCCTCCCGACATTATTTCTTCCAAAATGCATCACTTCACATTTATCCGGATTAAACTCCATCTGCCACCTCTCCGCCCAATTTTCCAGCCTATCTATATCCTGCTGTATTGCCCGACAATGCTCTTCGCTATCCGCAAGTCCAGCCATCTTCGTGTCATCCGCAAACTTGCTGATTACACCAGTTACACCTTCTTCCAAATCATTTATATATATCACAAATAGCAGAGGTCCCAGTACAGAGCCCTGCGGAACACCACTGGTCACAGACCTCCAGCAGGAAAAAGACCCTTCGACCACTACCCTCTGTCTCCTATGGCCAAGCCAGTTCTCCACCCATCTAGCCACTTCTCCTTGTATCCCATGAGCCTTAACCTTCTTAACCAACCTGCCATGTGGGACTTTGTCAAATGCCTTACTGAAATCCATATAGACGACATCCACGGCCCTTCCTTCGTCAACCGTTTTTGTCACTTCCTCAAAAAACTCCACCAAATCTGTAAGGCACGACCTCCCTCTGACAAAACCATGCTGTCTGTCACTAATGAGATTGTTTTGTTCTAAATGCACATACATCCTGTCTCTAAGAATCCTCTCCAACAACTTCCCTACCACGGACGTCAAGCTCACCGACCTATAATTTCCTGGGTTATCCCTGCTACCCTTCTTAAACAACGGGACCACATTCGCTATCCTCCAATCCTCAGGGACCTCACCCGTGTCCAAAGAAGCGACAAAGATTTCCGTCAGAGGCCCAGCAATTTCATCTCTCGTCTCCCTGAGCAGTCGAGGATAGATGCCATCAGGCCCTGGGGCTTTGTCGGTTTTAATGTTCCCTAAAAAACCTAACACTTCCTCCCTTGTAATGGAGATTTTCTCTAACGGGTCAACACCTCCCTCCGAGACACTCCCGGTTAACACGCCCCTCTCCTTTGTGAATACCGATGCAAAGTATTCATTTCGGATCTCCCCTATTCCCTTGGGTTCTAAGCATAATTCCCCTCCTTTGTCCCTGAGAGGTCCGATTTTCTCCCTGACAACTCTTTTGTTCCTAACGTGTGGTTGACTCTTAACTGCCCTCTGAAATGGCCACGTGAGCCGCTCAGTCCAAAGGTAGTTAGGGATGGGTAACAAATGTTGGGCCTCGTCAATGACGCCCACATCCCATGAAAGAATTTTTTTAAAGCATTTGACGGACAGACGTTGCATCATTATGGAGTACAGACTGAGGTAGACTGCCTCAATAATTTGCATTTATATAGCACCCTTGTTTAACAGGAGCGCTGTCAAGCAAAGTGTAACACTGAGGCATATTTAGGAGGTATTTGAACTGGTGATCGCTCAGTCATGAGGTCGGTTTTAATGAGCGGTTTGGCAGGAGGAGAGGAATGTAGGTCGGGAAGCAGAAAGTTTTAGAAGGAAAACCCAAGGCTTGGGGCCTAGGCAGCTGCGGGTAGGGACCCCAGTGACAGAGCGATGGACGTGGGATGTTCAGAATTGGAGTGCGGAGGGTTGTTGGGTTGGAGGAAGTGAGGGCCAGGAGGGATTTAAAAACCTCAGTGCAAATTTTACAACTGGAGTGAAGAAGCTATCTTTGTTCAAAAGGGCATCGCATGTTAAATGTTGTCTGCTCACTCTCCTGTGAGGCAGCTTGGGGTGATCTGCAATGTTAGTGACGTATAAATGCCTTTTATTGTATCACAGGTAGTTATTGAGACATTTCACTTGTTACACTATCTGCATCATTAATCTATTGGCTGGCAACTGAGCTGTTCTGCCTGTTTGCCTGGAAAAATATGATGGCACCCACACCAAAAAATATTTCCTTCAAATTTATTCCCCCAAAGACTTTTCAATTGAGTTGATACATAATGACTTGCTGTTCTTCCCTAGACCTTCGTCTGTGTGTGTGTGTGCGTGTGCGTGTGCGTGTCTGTGTGGGTGTGCGTGTCTGTGTGGGTGTGCGTGTCTGTGTGGGTGTGCGTGTCTGTGTGGGTGTGCGTGTCTGTGTGGGTGTGCGTGTCTGTGTGGGTGTGCGTGTCTGTGTGGGTGTGCGTGTCTGTGTGGGTGTGCGTGTCTGTGTGAGTGTGCGTGTCTGTGTGGGTGTGCGTGTCTGTGTGGGTGTGCGTGTCTGTGTGGGTGTGCGTGTCTGTGTGAGTGTGCGTGTCTGTGTGGGTGTGCGTGTCTGTGTGGGTGTGCGTGTCTGTGTGTTCGTGTCTGTGTCTGTGTGTCCGTGTCTGTTTGTGCATCTGTGTGCGTGTATATCTGTGTGCGCGCATGTGTCTGTCGGGGTGGGAAATCAGTGTGAAGCTGTAATGCCCGAGCCACTTCTACATCACCATCACCATTAACACTCAGCAATATGTCTTTTTATTCTTTCATAGCTGTGGGTGTCACTGGCTGGGTCAGCATTTATTGCCCATCTGTAATTGCCTTTGAGAAGGTGATGGTGCGCTGCCTTCTTGAGCAGCTGCAGTCCATGTTGTGTAGGTATACCCACAGTGCTGTTAGGGAGTTCCAGGACTTTGACCCAGCGACAGTGAAGGAACACCAGTGTAGTTCCAAGTCAAAGTGGTGAGTGACTTGGGGGGAAAGCCCCCAGGTGGTGGTGTTCTTGTGTGTCTGCTGCTCTTGTCTTTCTAGATGGTAGAGGTCACAGGTTTGGAAGGTGCTGTTGAAGGAACCTTGGTGAGTTGTTGTAGTGCATCTTGGAGATGGTATGCATTGGGAACCCTCCCAACTTGGATCGTTGCATGAAGGAGCGTGTCTCCCCACAGTGCAGGAGGAGGCCATTCGGCCCCCTGAGTAGCACTGACTCTCTGACAGAGTTACCTAGGCCCAATCCCCATAACCCCTAGTATTTACCCCGCCAACCTACACATTCTGGGGCAATTTAGCACGGCCAATCCACCTAACCTGCACATCTTTGGAGTGCGGGAGGAAACCGGAGCACCCGGAGGAAACCCACACAGACACGGGGAGAATGTGCAAACTCCGACACAGACAGTGACCCCAAGGCTGGACTCGAACCTGGGTCCCTGGCACCGAGAGGCAGCAGAGCTAACCCCTCGCTGCTGGTCGCCGGTGTGCCACTGCAGATGGTGGCGGGAGCAATTGAGGTGGTGGAGGGTGAGATGGATGTTTAAAAAGCCCTTTCACACTGGTGAAAATGTCCACCCACAGCAAGGCACGTAAATAAGTTCACAAACAACGCTAATTACTGCTCTGATACCTTAAGCCAGCTGGCTGCCCAACTACTTAGAGCCGAATGCGGTGACTGACTCGGCAGAGGAACTGCAGATTTCCTGCCATTGAGAATTTCACACACATTTGTAACCTGAACCTTTCTTTTCATCCTTCTTCACTCCTGAGGCTCAAAATGCTTCAACCAACTGCGGTGCAAAGGTGCCGAAGGACCGGTGACATTCGGTTGTGGCAGGCATGCTGTAGGGGGTGGTGGGGGTGGGGGGGAGATTAGGACTTTGTGCTAATGCTGCTTTACTGGATCATCAAGTGCCTGTCGGATATGGAAAGAAATTAATTGAATGTGAAGACATTGATGCATGTCGCTCCTACTTGCATTGCGGTCTTCAGGAGATGAGTTGAGCCTGTCTATAAGCCTGAGCTGTTTGTCATCCGCTCTGAAGCATCTGGTACCCAGGTATGTTACGTGGGCGCGGTCCATCTGACAAACTACGGGACCATTCCAGCCCCTCTACCCCTCCCCTGAAATAAGGACCAGAAATGGCCCACTAAACCTCGGGGTCAGCCTGTGATAAGTATGGAGATGACCACAGTGATTCTATCGCTCGAATTGTGAACAGTGTTTTCAGATGGAAGGCGTGGTAACTGTGAGTATGGAAATATTCTGTGCAATTGTCCGCTCTGTTTCAAGCGCAGAGGGGCTTGGGAGAGGATTTGCGTGTTTTTGAGTTGTTAAGTAGCTTATTTTCGGATCCCCATGCAGGATATCCTTGACAAATGAACTGCAGACTTGCTCAGCACAGCCTCATATCCTGCACAGTTCAAGGGTCGCGCTGACAAACTTTGTGACCTTGTCTGCAAACTGTTGTTCTGGGAGAGAGAGAGAGAGAAAGTTGTACTCTGCTGGCAAGGGGCTGGGTGTGAGGGTGGAAAGAAGGTTGCCTCTTTCCATTTGAACCTACAGCCTGAGGCAGACAGGTTCTTGAGGGAGACTTGCGACTCCTTGAATCACCGGCTGCAGATTCTGCCGCTGTCCGCTGAGAAAGCGCTAATCCCGGGTTGTGCAGCTGCGGGGGGGGGGGGGATAGGAACGTGGTCTTTTTGAGCTGGTTGCTCCTGTCTGCAACATGAAGCTTCAGCGAGCTCTCCCGGGGAAGGTGTTAAAAGCTGGCGGTTTGACAGTCTCTGCAAAAGGCCTAACAGCCGATGAGGAGAGGACCGGTTCCACTGGTTCATTCTCTCCGCCCCCTCTTCACCGAGGTGCAGCGTTGACGTGTTGCGTGGCTCCTTCTGCTGAGGGGATCTTAGAGAAAAGAGCCCATAAATGCAGAAATTCTGAGTGCCATTACCCAATCCCCCCCTCTTCCTACCCCATTTAACAGACAGGGACCCCCCCCCCCCCCCCCCAACTCCCTCGCTTCCCCAACCCCCTTTGCGGCAAGCGAGGGAGACTTAACTCGGTTTAGACAAACCCAACAGCAGCCCAGAAAATAAAATGGGTTACAGACGTCTTCATGGAGGCAAAGGTCAGCTTCTTTGTCTGTCCTTGAGGGTGAGGAGGCCTGTTTGCCAACAGCTGTACTCCTCTTAACCAACCGAGCAGAAACTTCCTTTGATTTGATTGATTCTTGTCACATGTGTTAACACACAGTGAAAAGTATTGTTTCTTGCGAGCTACACAGACAAAACATACCGTTCATAGAGTACATTAGAGAGAAGGAAAGGAGAGAGTGCAGAATGTAGTGTTACAGTCATAGCTCGGGTGTAGAGAAAGATCAGCTCAATATATTAGATTTATTATTGTCACATGTATTGGGATACAGTGAAAAGTACTTTTTCTTGCGTGCTATACAGACCGTTCATAGAGAAGGAAAGGAGAGAGTGCAGAATGTAGTGTTACAGTCATAGCTAGGGTGTAGAGAAAGATCAACTTAATGCGAGGTAGGTCCATTCAAAAGTCTGACGGCAGCAGGGGAGAAGCTGTTCTTGAGTCGGTTGGTACGTGATCTCAGATTTTTTTCCCAATGGAAGAAGGTGGAAGAGACAATGTCCAGGGTGCGTGGGGTCCCTAATTATGCCGGCTGCTTTTCCCGAGGCAGCGGGAAGTGTAGACAGAGTCAATGGATGGGAGGCTGGTTTGCGTGGTAACGGTGATTGAGATTTAGGTAGTAAGCTCGGAGGGACGATGGTGGGTGAGGGTTTGGTCTATCTGAACCGTCAGCGCAATTCCAGCTCTCGGGGGCTCAGGAACATCAACTGTTTTTATTTATTTTCCACAGCAGGGCACTCCGTTGTCATGTGGAAAGCTGCGCTGTAAAGTTTACTCATCCATTGTGTTGTACATTTTCACCTCTCGCTGGCCACGCCAGCATCCTGAAATTAAATTCAGTTCGATTTCAACTGTCAAGGGCTAACCTTGCTTCCTTTGATCACAAGACTGGAACTCAAGTCTCGGTTGCCTCTCCTGTATTCAGAGCACAGCAAGTTGCCATGACAGCCCTTCCACCACCCCCACACCCCCCCCCCCCTCCCCCACTCGCAGGTAAACCAGGCGAGGCTCCTATTTCCTGTGTATCACTTGTGGTACCTGTAATGTAACTGAAACCAGAGGTTGACTGGGACATCGCCACGACATTGTTCGGTCATAATAAGGGGTGGGGCAGGGGGGCCAGGGGAGATGGGGGTCCTAGTAAACGAGGCAGGGTAATAAGGGATCAATAAGGTGAAAGTACGGCCATTCAAATAGAAAGATCGCTCGTACAAACAAAGGAAGCCATGGTGGCACAGTGGTTAGCACTGCTGACTCACAGCGCCAGGGACCCGGGTTCGATGCTGTAAGGGAGAATATAGCACTGCCTATCCATCTAACCTTTGACTTGATTTATTATTGTCACATGTATTAGCATACAGTGAAAAGTATTGTTTCTTGCGCGCTATACAGACAAAGCATACCGTTCATTTGAGTCGGAAAGGGGAGAGTGCAGAATGTAGTGTTATGGTCATAGCTAGGGTGTAGAGAAAGATCAACTTAATGCGAGGTAGGTCCATTCAAAAGTCTGACGGCAGCAGGGAAGAAGCTGTTCTTGAGTCGGTCGGTCCGTGACCTCAGACTTTTGTATCTTTTTCCCGACGGAAGAAGGTGGAAGAGAGAATGTCCGGGGTGCGTGGGGTCCTTAATTATGCTGGCTGCTTTGCCGAGGTAGCGGGAAGTGTAGACAGAGTCAATGGATGTGAGACTGGTTTGCGTGATGGACTGGGCTTCGTTCACGACCCTTTGTAGTTTCTTGCAGTCTTGGGCAGAGCAGGAGCCATACCAAGCTGTGAACCTGCGATTCTTTTGATTGTGGGAAGAAATCGGAGCACCCGGAGGAAACCCACGCAGACACGGGGAGAATGTGCAGATTCCACACAGACAGGGACCCAAGCCGGGAATCGAACCCGGGTCCCGGGCACTGTGAGGCAGCAGTGCTAACTCTGTGCTGCCCTTTGAAGATGCTCCTTAACTGACGACCTAGAATATTATCTTAGTATCACATTCCTTTTGGCGTTTCAGGTACTCTTGTCGGAGGTTGCTTCCAGTCGCCATCAGAGGATGTTTTCTTCATTGAATCCCCACAGTGCAGAAGGAGGCCATTCGGCCCCTTGAGCCTGCACTGACCACAATCCCACCCAGGCCCTATCCCCGTAACCCCACATATTTATCCTGCTAATCCCCCTGACATTCGGGTCAATTTAGCACGGCCAATCAACCTAACCCGCACACCTTTGGACTGTGGGAGGAAACCGGAGCACCCGGAGGAAACCCACGCAGACACGGGGAGAACGTGCAGACTCCACACAGACAGTGACCCGAGGCCGGAATTGAACCCGGGTCCCTGGCGCTGTGAGGCAGCAGTGCTGACCACTGTGCCACCGTGCCGCCCTCATGTTTTTTTAAATGCTTAAGACTGTATTCCAGTGTGACACCCCATCCATCTGCATCCAACGACACCTCTTTAATAGAGTATTCTCAACACTGTCTCTCCCACGTGGACATGCTTCTTCTCATTGCTCCCTATTGGAGTGAGCTTTCCTTGCGAGTGCAGACGTGTGGGAAGCCTTGGGCGTTTAATATCTGTTCGCTGTCGGGGCAGAGCAGGCTCTTATTCAGTCAGCCCAGTTGTAGCTGTTCTGCTGAATAAGCTTTTAACGTCTTCTCTGTTGAGACAATGGCAGCTGGTAGATTGTAGGCAAGATCTGCTCAGAGTACGTCGTGGTGCACTGGCCTCTTTGTAAATGAATTTATGAGCAATTTATTTATCTTCTCTACTGATCTGATAATAGTTTGGATTGACGCATAAAACTGCCAGAGCACTTCAGGGGAATGACAAATGGTGCACTCAGACTCTAAAGGGAATCCTCAGCTCCCCCGATGGCTGCGTCAGTTTATCTGGCCAGTAGCTGACACGTGTCGTCTTGAATGTCGGAGCTATGTCCATGGGAAGTGCTGCGTACCTGACCTCAGTGCCCAGGGGAGGCAATAGGAGCAGGAGTAAGCCATTTGGCCCCTCAAGCCCGCTCCGCCGTTCGATAACGTTGATTGTGCCCTTAACTTCACTTTGCTTGTTCCTTTTAACCCTCGATTCCCTTGTCGATCAAAAATCTAACTCAATCATGAATAAATTCACTCCCCGGGGTGGAGAATTCCACAGACTAACCACCCTCGGAGAGAAGAAGTTCGTCCCCATCTCCGTCTTAAATGGGAGGCCCTTTAGTTTTAAACTGTGTCACCTTCATTTGAGATCTGATTTGATCTATTATTGTCACATATATTAACCTACAGTGAAAAGTATTGTTTCTTGCGCGCTTTGCAGACAAAGCATACTGTTCAGAAAGAAGGGAGTGCAGAATGTAGTGTTACAGTCATAGCTAGGGTGTAGAGAAAGATCAACTTAGTGCAAGATAGTTCCATTCAAAAGTCTGACAGCAGCAGGGAAGAAGCTGTTCTTGAGTCGGTTGGTACGTGACCTCAGATTTTTGTATCTTTTTCCCGACGGAAGAAGGTGGAAGAGAGAATGTCCAGGATGCGTGGAGTCCTTAATTATGCTGGCTGCTTTTCCGAGGTAGCAGGAAGTGTAGACAGAGTCAATGGATAGGAGACTGGTTTAAGTGATGGACTGGGCTTCATTCACAACCCTTTGTAGTTCCTTGCGGTCTTGGACAAAGCAGGAGCCATACCAAGCTGTGATACAACCAGAAAGAATGCTTTCTATGGTGCATCTGTAAAAGTTGGTGAGAGTCGTAGCTGACATGCCAAATTTCCTGAGTCTTCTGAGAAAGTAGAGGCGTTGGTGGGCTTTCTGAACTATAGTGTCAGCATGAAGGGGCCAGGTTGTTGGTGATCTGGACCTCTAAAAACGTGAAGCTCTCAACCATTTCTACTTCGTCCCCGTTGATGTAAACAGGGCCTCTCCTACGCTTCCTGAAGTCGATGACAATGTCCTTCGTTTTGTTGACATTGAGGGAGAGAGTATTGTCGTCCCACCAGTTCACCAGATTCTCTAGATTCCTCCCCAAAAGAGGAAACATCCTGTCTATTCCCTCAGAATCTTACATGTTTCAACTAGGTCACCTCCCATTGACCTGGAGCACCCGGAGGAAACCCACGCAGACACGGGGAGAACGTGCAAACTCCACACACACAGTGGCCCAATTGGGAATCGAACCCAGGTCCCTGGAGCTGAGAGGCAGCTGTGCTAACCACTGTGCCACTGTGATGCCCCCATAGGCCCAATCTGTCTGCCTTTCCTCATGACTTTCCTGTCCCAGACTTGAAACGTTAGCTCGATTCTCTCTCCACTGACGCTGTCAGACCTGCTGAGACTTTCCAGCACTTTCTGTTTTTAACCGCACAGTGGCACAGTGGTTAGCACTGCTGCCTCTCAGCGCCAGGGACCCGGGTTCAATTCCCGCTTGGGTCACTGGCTGTGTGGAGTTTGCACATTCTCCCCGTGTCTGTGTGCGTTTCCTCCGGGTGCTCCGGTTTCCTCTCTCAATCCAAAGATGTGCGGGTTAGGTGGATTGGCCAGGCTAAATTAACCCTAGTGTCAGGGGGATTAGCAGGGTAAATATGTGGGGGTTACGGGGATAGAGCCTGGGTGGGATTGTTGTCAAGGCAGACTTGATGGGCCGAATGGCCTCCTTCTGCACTGTCGGGATTCTCTGACTTTCACAGTAACTGTGTTAATGTAAGCCTACTTGTGAAAGTAATAAATAAACTAATAACTCAACTTAAACTAATCCCAGAGACTGATTCAGTGAGGCCTAGCTGTGTCACCTCCGAGTATATCCCTCCTTGAAATCGGGGGTGTGGTCGGGCTACAGAACTTTGCTCTTACCCATTGGTTTTGAGGGCTGCTTCGCCCTGTCTGTAGCCTGTCGCTGTCGGCCTGCTGTTGCCGCGTCTTGTAGGTTGGCGTCTGATTCTAATGCCTGGAGCTGCTGTTTCTGTCAGTTGTTGGGAGCTGCGGGGGATTGATGCACGTTGATGTGGGTAATCTTTCGACCTCTGTTTGGGAAGTTAGGGATGGTTGAAGTGCCTCATGGGAGTAAAGGGAGGAAGGGAGAACAAAATTCCTTCCACCGAACACTCTTCACACACAAAGGCCGGGGGTGGGGGGGTGCCGTGTGTAAATAATGCTTCACGTTTCTGAGGAAGTATCAGCAGCTTTTTCCTGGGTTTTGAAGGTGGCCGGAGAGGTGAAACAGAGCTGGGACGAGGAACAAAGAAAATTACAGCACAGCAACAGGCCATTCGGCCCTCCAAGCCTGCACCGACCATGCTGCCCAACTGAACTAAAACCCCCTACCCTTCCGGGGACCATATCCCTCTATTCCCATCCTATTCATGTATTTGTCCAGACGCCCCTTAAAACTCACTATCGTATCTGCTTCCACTACCTCCCCCGGCAGCGAGTTCCAGGCACCCACCACCCTCTGTGTAAAAAAAACTTTCCTCGTACATCTCCTTTAAACCTTGCCCCTCACACCTTAAATCTATGTCCCCTGGTAATTAACTCTTCCACCCTGGGATAAAGTTTCTGACTATTCACTCTGTCCATACCCCTCATAATCTTGTAGACTTCTATCAGGTCGCTCCTCCCTCATTCCAGTGAGAACAAACCAAGTTTCTCCAACCTCTCCTCATAGCTGATGCCCTCCATACCAGGCAACATCCTGGTAAATCTTTTCTGTACCCTCTCCAAAGCCTCCACATCTTTCTGGTAGTGTGGCGACCAGAATTGAACACTATATTCCAAGTGCGGCCTAACTAAGGTTCTATAAAGCTGTAACATGAAAGGAGAGTGACTCGGTGGGGGTGATGGTGGCGGGTGGGTGGGGGGGCGAGGGGGAGGTGTTGTTACATCTGGGTGCTGTCAACCGTTTTCCAGCTTTAAGACACAGGGGGGAAATTAGTTCTCCGACCGATTATCATCTTTTGGCTTCTAAAATAAAATATATGAAATGAGGTACGTTAGGTTATGGGTGGCACAGTGGGATTAGCACTGCTGTCTCCCAGCCCCAGGGATCTGGGTTCAATTCCAGCCTCGCGTCACTGTCTGTGTGGAGTCTGCACGTTCTCCCCGTGTCTGCGTGGGTTTCCTCCGGGTGCTCCGGTTTCCTCCCACACTCCAAAGAAGTGTCGGTTAGGTTGATTGGCCACGCTAAATTGCCTCTTGGAGTCAGGGGGACTAGCTAGGGTAAATGCATGGGATTATAGGGCCTGGGTGGAATAGTGGTGGGTGCAGACTAGATGGGCCAAATGGCCTCCATCTGCACTGTAGGGATTCTATATGAAAAAAAAAGATGCTGAGATATTGAACATAATCCATTCTGGACGCCACCATCAGCATCAAGGCTTCCCTCTGGGGTAGATTGCAGTTGAAAACAGATGACGATTCCTCGCACCCCTATTCCATCAGCGACGTATTGCAATGTTGGGCCCATGCTGGGGCAGTCGCCGTGCGCCCACACTCAGCGCGGTGACGTTTTGGGCTCCACCATTTGGCCTGTGTTGAGGCTGTCCACAAACTCACTTTCCGAAGGGCCTTCCCACTGGCCAGAAAGGGGGTTTTCTCATGCTGTCCTTTGCTGAAACATTGCCCCACCCGCCAGAAAAATGAATTCTCCCATGGTCCCGCTGGCGGGGTCGACGGCGGGGTGGGGAGCAGAATTGGGCGGGAGTGCAGAAATCGGTTTCACTCCGGATTCCCCACGATATCTTCCGCTGGTGCCCACGATGGCGGATCGCGAAACCCGCTGGAGGCCGGTGTGTAACTGATTCGCATTCTGCTCATGGGATGCTGATCAAAGCCCAACCAGAATCTTCCCCCACACCTGATTCTCCGCAACGCCAGTGGGAAAGCACGCCAATCCGAAACGAGTCTGGAACAACGTGGTGCGCAGATGCCGGGAGTCACCTGAACAATGCCCGGGGCTGCCGCTGGAGTTTGGGGGGGGGGGGAAGCATCTACTGATGAGTTTTCCAGATTCAGTATCCTAGAGCCAATCCATCGCCCAGCCGCAGAATGTTCCTGGAGATCCTCTTCACTTCCAGGGGTTCATCTTCTTTCTTCAATAGTGGGTCAGTGATGTTGGGGTCCTTTCAATATGGCGTCCAGATACGTCAGCCAACTACATGTTGGCGTAGCCCGCCATGGAATATGGTGCAAAACACCCAGTTGCATAATTACATAGACTTACATTGAATCCCTACAGTGCAGAAGGAGGCCATTTGGCCCATTGAATCTGCACCAACAACAATCCCACCCAGGCCCTATACCTGCAACTCCTGTATTTACCCTACGTGTCTTCCTGACACCAAGGGGCATTTAGCATGGCCAACCCACCTAACCCATACATCTTTGGACTGTGGGAAGAAACCTGAGCACCCGGAGGAAACCCACACAGACACAGGAAGAATGTGCAAACTCCACACAGACAGTGACCCGAGGCTGGAATTGAACCTGGGTCCCTGGTGCTGTGAGGCAACCGTGCTAACCACTATGCCACCGTGCCGCCCTGTTAATGAGGTCGGGCCTGGAAGATATGGCTTTGCAGCAGGAAAGCCCCCACGCTCCCGCTCCGGCCACGGGACTTGGCCGCAGGTGGGAAAATGTTTTGTCCATAGTCTTCGTTTAAACAGAATTCCTGTAGGTAAGGAATTGTTTCTAGTCTGCCTCAAGTGTCGTGGGTTGTTCTACGTATGAGTCTTTAGCACAGACAGTGGAAAGCAGGGGCCTCCTTGTGTGCCTGAATGTTCTATCAGAGTGACAGTGTACAATGGTGATTGGAGAAGTTACAGGTGAGATGATGGGGGTTGGGGTAATGTTAACTGGTGGGTGGTGCAGCAGCCTAAGAATTTAAATTGTTATTCAGGATTGAGTACGCACTCCTTATAGTTCCGGGAGCAGAATTTGAACTTTGGAGCTTACGTTATGACAAAAGTTGAGATGTGAAGCTTTCTTTTCTTACAGCCTACATGCTATCCCAGCCATGCCCAGATTCAATGTAGGGTCTGTATATATTAGTGTGTGTGTGGATGTGTGTGTAAAAAGGAGAGATAGAATGTGCGTGCGTGTGTAATCTTTGCTGTTTGCAATGGACGGAGGAGGATCCACAGTAAATAAACAGGCCTTCAATTCAGTATTAACAGCATTCTTGTGTAATATCTGCCGTACTGTGTGTGTCGGCTGCTGTGAAGTGTGCATAATGTCAACTGAATTACACAAAGTGAAACTCCCGAGGAACTTTCTGCATCTCACAGACCAACAACCGATGCATGAATCCATCGTAAACCCCCGCCCTACTAAGCAGCTAAATGAGTTTATGACTAAATATTTAACAGCAACTATAATATATTTGTCAATTAAATGACAAATTGCAGTCACCACAGCTGCCCTGCAAAGCGATGGAATGCACACGAGAGACTTCAGTCACGTCGTGCACGTCATATCAAAGAAAGGGTTGAGAATTTTATTAAATACTTTTTCAGTCGAGTCTAAATATAGATGAGCCGAGTGATTGAAATAGGGATGCTGCCTCTGATTAGTGAACAAGCTGCTCCTTGTTGTTCCCCGGTCCAATCAGTGCGGCCTTGTGATTTATTTTCCCCTTTGCTTTCCTTCGTGGGATGGGGGCATCGCCGGCATGGCCAACCTTTGCTGCTCTTGAGTGGAGTGGCTTGCGGGGCCAATTCAGAGGGCAGTTGAGAGTCGACCACATTGCTGTGGGTCTGGAGTCACAGGTAGGCCAGACCAGGTATATATAGAATATACAGATCAGGTACATGATGTTTAAGAAAGCCCACCAATGCCTCTACTTTCTCAGGAGACTAAGGAAATTCAGCATGTCCGCTACAACTCTCGCCAAGTTCTACAGATGCACCGCCGAAAGCATTCTTTCTGATTGTGTCGCCGCTTGGTATGACTCCTGCCAAGAGCGCAAGAAACTACAAAGGGTCGTGAATGAAACCCAGTTCATCGCTCAAACCAGTCTCCCATCCATTGACTCTGTCTACGCTTCCCGCTACCTCAGCAGAGCAGCCAGCAGAATTAAGGACCCCACGCACCCTGGAAATTCCCTCTTCCACCTTCTTCCGTCAGGAAAAAGATACAAAAGTCTGAGGTCACGTACCAACCGACTCAAGAACAGCTTCTTCCCTGCTGCTGTCAGACTTTTGAATGGACTTACCTCGCATTAAGTTTCTCTACACCCTAGCTCTGACTGTAACACTACATTCTGCACTCTCTCGTTTCTTTCTCTATGAACAGTATGCTTTGTCAGTGTAGAGCAGAAGAAAGAATAGTTTTCACTGTAAACCAATACATGTGACAATAATAAGTCACATCAAGGCAGGGATGGCAGATTTTCTTCTGCGAGTAAATGGGTTTTCCCAGACATCAATGATAGGCTCCTGGTCACTGAGACAAGCTGTCAATTCCAGATTTATTAATTCATTGAATTTAAATTCCTTCAGCCGCTGCCGTGATAGGAATTGAATCTCTAGGCCTTTGGATTATTAGTCCAGGGAAACTTGCGACTTCATCTCCTTCTCTCCATTAGATCTGAACTGCATCTCCAGTGCCATAAAACTCTTGTACATATTATGTTGTTACATTGAGTACTTGTAGTACATATGGACATTAGGTTGATTGGCTGTGATAAATTACCCCTTAGTGTCAGGGGGATTAGGACTGCAAATATGTAGGGTTATGCGGATGGGACCTGGGTGGGATTGTTGCCGGTGCAGGCTCGATGGGCCAAATGGCCTCCTTCTGCACTGTAGATTATATAAAATCACTTTGAGTGAACAATTGAAGCAATCCAAAAACAGAAAATGCTGGAAAAGTCTCAGCAGGTTGGCAGCATCTGTGGAGAGTCAACGTTTCAAGTCTGGATGACCCTTCGTCAGAGCTGCTTAAAACATTGGCTCTATTCTCTCTCCACAGGTGCTGTCAGACCTGCTGAGACTTTCTGTTTTTATTTCAGATTCCAGCATCCGCAGTGTTTTGCTTTTAACTTGAAACGGTTCCTCAGCTTCTGTTGAGATACTGTACTCACTAACAGAGTGGTTTTAATCCTAAACCCTGCATACTCATAGAATCCCTACAGTGCAGAAGGAGGCCACTTGGCCCATCACGTCCGCACCGACTGCAATCCCACCCAGGCCCTATTCCCGTAACCCCACACATTTACCCTGCTAGTCCCCCTGACACAAAGGGGCAATTTAGCATGGCCAATTAACCTAACCCGCACATCTCTGGACTGTGGGAGGAAACCGGAGCACCCGGAAGAAACGCACGCCGACATAGCGAGAACGTGCAGACACGGCATGGACAGTGACCCGAGGCCGGAATTGAACTCTGGTCCCTAGCACTGTGAGGCAGGAATGCTAGCCACTGTGCCACCCAAACATTTACCATGGCTAATCCATCTAACCTACACATCTTGGGACACTAAGGGACAATTTAGCATGGCCAATCCACCTAACCTGCGCATCTTTGGACTGTGGGAGGAAACCGGAGCACTCGGAGGAAACCCACGCAAACACTGGGAGAACGTGCAGACTCCGCACAGGCAGTTAATAAAACGTTATTAATTTGAGTCAGGAGTATTATGTAAGTTTTTAAAATGTCCATTGTAAACAAAGACTCTTCAGTGTTAGTTAAGTTGACCATCGGTTACTAAGGGAAATTGTAGAGCTTCCTTAAGGTTTCTGTAGTAGTTGCAAGTGTGTCCCAGTGAACTTAGCCGGTGGCCTCTCATTTTCCATCTGATTATTTTCTCCTTATCCCGTTCCCTCCTGCCCAGTGTCGACACTCCACCCCATGTACCTGCTTGCTTGTTGGGATTGACGGGTGTCAGACCAGTTGGAATGCGGGACTGTTTTGAAGGGCTGTGAGGATCACTCAGGTGTTTGGAGAACGAGACCTTGATCAGACCTGAACAACCGGAGTTCTGTGTGGACTCTGTACCAAGTTCAGGCACTTACTTGGGCGGCACGGTAGCACAGTGGTTAGCACTGCTGCTTCACAGCTCCAGGGACCTGGGTTCGATTCCCGGCTTGGGTCACTGTCTGTGGGGAGTTTGCACATTCTCCCTGTGTCTGCGTGGATTTCCTCCGGGTGCTCCGGTTTCCTCCCACCGTCCAAAGATGTGCGGGTTAGGTTGATTGGCCATTCTAAATTGCCCCTTAGTGTCCTGGGATGCGTAGGTTAGAGGGATTAGCGGGTAAGTATGTAGGGATATGGGGATAGGGCCTGGGTGAGATTGTGGTTGGTGCAGACTCGATGGGCTGAATGGCCTTTTTCTGCACTGTATGAAAGTTTGTTTATTCGTGTCACAAGTAGGCTTACATTAACACCGCAATGAAGTTATTGTGAAAATTCCCTAGTTGCCGCTCTCTGGCACCTGTTCGGGTACACTGAGGGAGAATTTAGCATGTCCAATGCACCTAACCAGCACGTCTTTCAGACTGTGGGAGGAATCCGGATCACCCGGAGGAAACCCACGCAGACACGGGGGGAACGTGCAGACTCCGCACAGACAGTGACCCAAAGCCAGGAATCAAACCCGGGTCCCTGGCGCTGTGAGGCAGCAGTGCTAACCACCGTGCCACCTCGTTTTAAAGATAAGCAGATGGTTTCTGATGCTTGAAGGTTATGGGCTGACTTATTTAATGCTGATTCTTAAACAACTTGTGTAAAAAGACAGCTGTGGAAAAGAAACTTGACTTACCTCAACAGGAGCTGTCTGAGACACACGAGATATGTTCCCATTCTACCCCTCCCCTTCTTTATTTCCTCATCTGAACACAGGAGAGGAACCGCGTGGGTGCGCAAATCATGATTTTCTTTGTACAAATTTGTTAAATAGTCATAAAATTGTCACTGGTCTGACCTATTTGGGGCGGCACGGTAGCACAGTGGTTAGCACTGCTGCTTCACAGCTCCAGGGTCCTGGGTTTGATTCCCGGCTCGGGTCACTGTCTGTGTGGAGTTTGCACATTCTCCTCGTGTCTGCGTGGGTTTCCTCCGGGTGCTCCGGTTTCCTCCCACAGTCCAAAGATGTGCGGGTTAGGTTGATTGGCCAGGTTAAAAATTGCCCCTTAGAGTCCTGGGATGTGTAGGTTAGAGGGATTAGCGGGTAAATATGTGGGGGTAGAGCCTGGGTGGGATTGTGGTCGGTGCAGACTTGATGGGCCGAATGGCCTCCTTCTGCACTGTAGGGTTTCTATGATTTCTATGATAACCCTCCATCCTATTAAGCTCCATGTACTCATCCAGGAGTCTCTTAAAAGACCCTATTGAGTTTGCCTCCACCACCACTGACAGCAGCCGATTCCACTCGCCCACCACCCTCTGTGTGAAAAACTTACCCCTAACATGATTTTCTTTGTACAAATTTGTTAAATAGTCATAAAATTGTCACTGGTCTGACCTATTTATGCAGGACAGAGGGAACTGCTCTGTCGGTGGGGGAGTCCATAACTAGGGGTCACAGTTTGAGGATAAGGGGCAAATCTTTTAGAACTGAGGTGAGGAGAACTTTCTTCACCCAGAGGGTGGTGAATGTGTGGAATTCACTACCACAGAATGTAGTTGAGGCCAAAACATTGTCTGATTTCAAGATTAAACTAGATAGGGTGGCACAGTGGTCAACACTCCTGTCTTGTTCAGCGCCGGGGACCTGGGTTCCACTGTCTGTGTGGAGTCTGCATGTTCTCCCCGTGTCTGCGTGGGTTCCCTCTGGGTGCTCCGATTTCCTCCCACAGTCCAAAGGACCTGCTGGATTGGCCATGCTAAATTCTCCCTCACTGTACCCAAACAGGCGCCGGAGTGTGGCAACTAGGGTATTTTCACAGTTACTTCATTGCAGTGCTAATGTAAGCCGACTTGTGATACTAATAAATTAACTTTAACTTTTTTATGTAACTCTTGGGTATAAAGGGGACGAGGGATATGAGGGGAAGGGGGGAATCTGGATATTGAATTTGATGATCAGCCATGATCAAGCTGAATGGCGGAGCAGGCTCGATGGGCTGAATGGCCTACTCGTCCTTCTAGTTTCTATGTCTCATACTGTCGTTCTAGTGTGTAGGCTGGCTCTCTCCAAGCCTGACGCTCGGAAGAATATGTTACGTGCCTTAATTGAAAGTTTCCTGTCAATGCAGTTGCCGCTAATATCCCGGTTTTGGAAGTAAAATAGGCAGTAGGCTTGTGATGATGATGTAGTTATCTTAAAATTACAACAGGGTGCTCCTATGTGGGGTGTTGCCGCTGAATGTGATTGCGATGTGTAAAAAGGATCCCTTACTGAAGGAATGATGGCTCCGGCTGGATTCTGTAACTTTGTGAAATCTGTTTTCAGTTTGCTAATGAGTGTGCAGCCTTTTGTTACCATGGCAGTGACCATCCGGAACTTCCCACAATGTTCGACCTGTCAAGATCCAAGGAAAATAGCTGGGAGAGGAGTTAGGATGATAAATGAGCCTTCAATAGATCACAAACCCTGGATTAGAGAGTGCCAGTCACAACTCACCTGAGAACACAATCTTTCCAGTCCTGTGCCTGCTTTACTCACCAAAGTTAGTTTTTATTCTTAAACCATTGACGTGCTGGATTGTTTTTTAAAATCGTTCCTGGGATGTGAGTGTCGCTGGCGAGGCCCAACATTTATTGCCCATCCCTAATTGTCCTTGGCTTTGAGAAGGTGAGCTGCCTTCTTGAGCCACTGCAGTCCCTGTGGTGTAGGTACAGCCTCTCTGACCCAGCGACGGTGAAGGAATGGCGATATAGTTTCCAGTCAAGATAGTGTGTAACTCGGAGGGGAACTCCCAATGAGTGGTGTTCCCACCCCTCTGTTGCTCTTATCTTCTAGGTGATAGATTTGATTTATTATTGTCACATGTATTAGTACACAGTGAAAAGTATTGTTTCCTGCAATTCTAGACAAAGCATACCTCTCATAGAGAAGGAAAGGAGAGAGTACAGAATGTAGTGTTACAGTCATAGCTAGGGTGTAGAGAAAGATCAACTTAATGCGAGGTAGATCCGTTCAAAGGTCTGACAGCAGCAGGGAAGAAGCTGTTCTTGAGTCAGTTGGTATGTGTCCTCGAACTTTTGTGTCTTTTTCCCGACGGAAGAAGGTGGAAGAGAGTATTTCCGAGGTGCGTGAGGTCCTTAATTATGCTGGCTGCTTTGCCGAGGCAGCAGGAAGTGTAGACAGATTCAATGGATGGTAGGCTGGTTTGCGTGATGGATTGGGCTACATTCCCGACCCATAGTAGTTTCTTGCACTCTTGGGCAGAGCAGGAGCCATACCAAGCTGTGATACATAGAACATAGAACAGTACAGCACAGAACAGGCCCTTCGGCCCACGATGTTGTGCCGAGCTTTATCTGAAACCAAGATCAAGCTATCCCACTCCCTACCATCCTGGTGTGCTCCATGTGCCTATCCAATAACCGCTTAAATGTTCCTAAAGTGTCTGACTCCACTATCACTGCAGGCAGTCCATTCCACACCCCAACCACTCTCTGCGTAAAGAACCTACCTCTGATATCCTTCCTATATCTCCCACCATGAACCCTATAGTTATGCCCCCTTGTAATAGCTCCATCCACCCGAGGAAATAGTCTTTGAACGTTCACTCTATCTATCCCCTTCATCATTTTATAAACCTCTATTAAGTCTCCCCTCAGCCTCCTCCGCTCCAGAGAGAACAGCCCTAGCTCCCTCAACCTTTCCTCAAAAGACCTACCCTCCAAACCAGGCAGCATCCTGGTAAATCTCCTCTGCACTCTTTCCAGCGCTTCCACATCCTTCTTATAGTGAGGTGACCAGAACTGCACGTAATATTCCAAATGTGGTCTCACCAAGGTCCTGTACAGTTGCAGCATAACCCCACAGCTCTTAAACTCCAACCCCCTGTTAATAAAAGCTAACACACTATAGGCCTTCTTCACAGCTCTATCCACTTGAGTGGCAACCTTTAGAGATCTGTGGATATGGACCCCAAGATCTCTCTGTTCCTCCACAGTCTTCAGAACCCTATCTTTGACCCTGTAATCCACATTTAAATTAGTCCTACCAAAATGAATCACCTCACATTTGTCAGGGTTAAACTCCATTTGCCATTTTTCAGCCCAGCTTTGCATCCTATCTATGTCTCTTTGCAGCCTACAACAGCCCTCCACCTCATCCACTACTCCACCAATCTTGGTGTCATCAGCAAATTTACTGATCCACCCTTCAGCCGCCTCCTCTAAGTCATTAATAAAAATCACAAAGAGCAGAGGACCAAGCACTGATCCGCTAGCAACCTTCCTCCAGTCCGAAAATTTTCCATCCACCACCACCCTCTGTCTTCGATCAGATACAGTAAGAAGTTTAACAACACCAGGTTAAAGTCCAACAGGTTTATTTGGTAGCAAAAGCCACCTTTTGCTACCTTTTGCTACCAAATAAACCTGTTGGACTTTAACCTGGTGTTGTTAAACTTCTTACTGTGTTTACCCTAGTCCAACGCCGGCATCTCCACATCATGACTTCGATCAGATAGCCAGTGAGAACCAGAAATACAACCAGAAAGAATGCTTTCTATGGTACATCTGTAAAAGTTGGTGAGAGTTGTAATGGACATGCTGAATTTCCTTAGTCTTCTGAGAAAGTAGAGGCGTTGGTGGACTTTCTTAACTATTGTGTCGGCATGGGGGGACCAGGACAGGTTATTGGTGATCTGGACACCTAAAAACCTGAAGCTCTCGTCCATTTCTACTTCGTCCCCATTGATGTAGACAGGATCGTGGTTAGAGGTCGTGGGTTTAGGAGGTGCTGTCAAAGGAGCTTTGGCGAGTTGCAGCAGTGCATCTTGTAGATGGTACAGACTGCCGTGCATCATTGTTGGAGGGAGTAAATGTTTGAGGTGGTGGATGGGGTGCCAATCAAGCAGGAGTCACTCTGTCCTGGATGGTGTCGAGCTTCTTAAGTGTTGTTGGGGCAGAACCCATCCAGATAAGTGGAGAGTATTCCATCACACTCCTGACTTATCACTCGTAGATGGTGGGGAACGCAGTTAATATCTCTCAGAGCCAGAGAGCTTTAGAACACAGAAAGTGGCTAAGGTTTTCTTTTGATTTTTGACTCCTTCTTTTCCCTCCTGAAGCTATTTAAAAATAACAATTGTTTGATTGAAATAACTCCATCTCTGTTTTTCATTCTGGAGGTGGATTGGTTCGGCTCAGGTTAGTTTCCTCACAGCAGGGGGGAACCTGACCGAGGTGTACAAAATTATGAGGGACACAGGGTAGATTGGAAGAAGCTTGCCCCTTAGTAGAGGGGTCAATAATTGGGAGGCACGGATTTAAAGTAAGGGGCAGGAGATTTAGAGGTAATTTAAGGAAAATCTTTTTCATCCATAATCATAGATTCATAGAGTACAGAAATGGTCCTGCAGTCCATCGAGTCTGCTCCGACAAACTGCACTAAATGTACACTAATCCCACTTGCCAGCACTTGGCCCGTAGCCTTGAATGTTACCGTGCTACCTTGAGGGCGGCACAGTGGTTAGCACGGCTGCCTCACAGCGCCAAGGACCCGGGTTCAATTCCTGGCTTGGGTCACTGGCTGTGTGGAATCTGCACGTTCTCCCCGTGTCTGCGTGGGATTGCTCCGGATGCTCCAGTTTCCTCCCACAGTCCAAAGATGTGCAGGTTAGGTTGTTGGCCGTGCTAAATTGCCCTTTAGTGTCCCGGGATGTGTAGGTTAGAAAGATTAGTGGGGTAAAACATAAGAACATAAGAAATAGGAGCAGGAGTAGGCCATCTAGCCCCTCAAGCCTGCTCCGCCATTCAATAAGATCATGGCTGATCTGATAGTGGGTTCAGTTCCACTTACCCGCCCGCTCCCCATAACTCTTAATTCCCTTGTGTGGGGTTGTGGGGATAGGGCCTGGGGTGGGATTGTTGTTGGTGCAGACTCGATGGGCTGAATGGCCTCCTTCTGCACTGGAGGGATTCTATGTTTCTATGTTATGGCATTTCAAATGATCATTCGGGTATTTTTTTCAAGGTTGTGAGGTTCCCCACCTCTGCTACCCTCCCAGACAGCGCATTCCAGACTCCTCTGGGTGAGCATTTTTTTCTCAGGTCCCCTCATTACCCCTCACCTTAAAATTATGCCAATCGTTATTGAGGTGAGCATGTGGAACTCGCTGCCTGTAAGGGTGGTAGAGGTGGGAACCCTCACATGTAAGAGGCATTTAGGTGAGCACTCAACGCCATGGCATACAAGTCTAAAGACCAAGTGCTGGAAAATGGGATTAGACTAGATAGGTGCTTGTGAGTCAGTGCAGTCTACTGAGGTAGTATGGGCTGAGGTAGAAACAGGAAAGGAGAGGTCACCCTGTTGGGAGTTTTCTATAGGCCTCCAAAAAGTTCCAGAGACGTAGAGGAAAGGATTGCAAAGATGATTCTGGGTAGGAGCGAAAGTAACAGGGTAGTTGTTATGGGAGACTTTAACTTTACAAATATTGACTGGAAAAGCTATAGTTCGAGTACTTTAGAGGGGTCAGTTTTTGTCCAATGTGTGCAGGAGGGTTTCCTGACACAGTATGTAGATAGACCAACAAGAGGCGAGGCCACATTGGATTTGGTATTGGGTAATGAACCAGGCCAGGTGTTAGATTTGGAGGTCAGTGAGCACTTTGGTGATAGTGACCACAATTCGATTACGTTTACTTTAGCAATAGAAAAGGATAGGTATATACCAAAGGGCAAGAGTTATAGCTGGGGGAAAGGAAATTATGATGCGATTAGGCGAGATTTAGGATGCATTGGTTGGGGAAGGAAACTGCAGGGGATGGGCACAATTGAAATGTGGAGCTTGTTCAAGGAACAGCTACTGTGTGTCCTTGATAAGTATGTACCTGTCAGGCAGGGAGGAAGTGGTCGAGCGAGGGAACCGTGGTTTACTAAAGAAGTTGAATCTCTTGTGAAGAGGAAGAAGGAGACTTATGTAAAGATGAGATGTGAAGGCTCAGTTAGGGCGCTTGAGAGTTACAAGTTAGCCAGGAAGGACCTAAGGAGGGAGTTAAGAAGAGCCAGTAGGGGACATGAGAAGTCTTTGGCAGGCAGGATCAAGGAAAACCCTAAAGCTTTCTATAGGTATATCAGGAATAAAGGAATGACTAGGGTAAGATTAGGGCCAGTCAAGGACAGTAATGGGAAGTTGTGCGTGGAGTCTGAAGAGATAGGAGAGGCGCTAAATGAATATTTTTCGTCAGTATTCACGAAGGAAAAAGACAATGATGTCGAGGAGAATACTGAGATACAGGCTATTAAATTAGACGGGATTGAGGTTCATAAGGAAAAGGTGTTAGCAATTCTGGAAAGTGTGAAAATAGATAAGTCCCCAGGGCCGGATGGGATTTATCCTAGGATTCTCTGGGAGGCTAGGGAGGAGATTGCAGAGCCTTTGGCTTTGATCTTTATGTCGTCATTGTCTACAGGAACAGTGCCAGAAGACTGGAGGACAGCAAATGTTGTCCCCTTGTTCAAGAAGGGGAGTAGAGACAACCCTGGTAATTATAGACCGGTGAGCCTTACTTCTGTTGTGGGCAAAGTTTTGGAAAGGGTTATAAGAGATAGGATTTATAATCATCTCGAAAGGAATAATTTGATTAGGGATAGTCAACACGGTTTTGTGAAGGGTAGGTCGTGCCTCACAAACCTTATTGAGTTCTTTGAGAAGGTGACCAAAGAGGTGGATGAGGGAAAAGCAGTTGATGTGGTGTATATGGATTTCAGTAAAGCGTTTGATAAGGTTCCCCACGGTAAGCTATTGCAGAAAATACGGACGCATGGGATTGAGGGTGATTTAGCGGTTTGGATCAGGAATTGGCTAGCTGTAAGAAGACAGAGGGTGGTGGTTGATGGGAAATGTTCATCCTGGAGTTCAGTTACTAGTGGTGTACCGCAAGGATCCGTTCTGGGGCCACTGCTGTTTGTCATTTTTATAAATGACCTGGATGAGGGCGTAGAAGGATGGGTTAGTAAATTTGCAGATGACACTAAAGTCGGTGGAGTTGTGGACAGTGCGGAAGGTTGTTGCAGATTACAGAGGGACATAGATGAGCTGCAGAGCTGGGCTGAGAGGTGGCAAATGGAGTTTAATGCAGAAAAGTGTGAGGTGATTCACTTTGGAAGGAGTAACAGGATTACAGAGTACTGGGCTAATGGTAAGATACTTGGTAGGGTGGATGAGCAGAGAGATCTTGGTGTCCATGTGCATAGATCCCTGAAAGTTGGCACCCAGGTTGATAGGGTTGTTAAGAAGGCGTACGGAGTGTTAGCTTTTATTGGTAGAGGGATTGAGTTTTGGAGCCAGGAGGTCATGTTGCAGCTGTACAAAACTCTGGTGCAGCCGCACTTGGAGTATTGCGTACAGTTCTGGTCACCGCATTATAGGAAGGATGTGGAAGCATTGGAAAGGGTGCAGAGGAGATTTACCAGGATGTTGCCTGGTATGGTGGGAAGGTCTTATGAGGAAAGGCTGAGGGGCTTGAGGTTGTTTTCGTTGGCGAGAAGAAGGTTAAGAGGTGACTTAATGGAGGCATACAAGATGTTCAGAGGATTAGATAGGGTGGATAGTGAGAGCCTTTTTCCTCGGATGGTGATGGCTAGCACGAGGGGACATAGCTTTAAATTGAGGGGTGATAGATATAGGACAGATGTCAGAGATAGGTTTTTCACTCAGAGTAGTAAGGGCGTGGAATGCCCTGCCTGCAGCAGTAGTGGACTCGCCAACATTCAGGGCATTTAAATGGTTATTGGATAAACATATGGATGATATTGGAATAGTGTAGGTTAGATGGGCTTTAGATTGGTTTCTCTGGTCGGCGCAACATCGAGGGCCGAAGGGCTTGTACTGCGCTGTAATGTTCTATGTTCTATGACATGATGGGCTGAAGGGCCTCTTTCTGTGTTCTAAAACTTTGAGATGTTAAACTTGAGTCCTGCGTAAAAGATCGCCTGGCGTTACCTGGAAGAAGAGCAGGTCTCTGGACCAATGTTATCTCTGAACCAACATCACAAAAAGCCGGTTGTCGGGTATCACGTTGCTGATTGTGGGATCTTGCTGTGCACAAATTGGCTGCCACATTTCCTACATTACAACAGGACTACACTTCAAAGACAAAGCCCCTCGCTGGTTGGGGAGTGTCTTCAGGTGTTTGGTGGTTGTGAGAGGGCTTTATAAATGCAACACTTAATTTTGCCTTTCTCTTTCGCCGTTGGAATAGTTGCAGTTTGATATTACAGCCGAGTGTGTGTGACCAGTTATTAACGTGGGGGCAGGGTTGATGGCAGCTTGAGACTTGACCCTCTTTGGGTATTTACTTGGGCCTCACTCCACATGGCACAGCGTGACTTTCCCACAATCTCATGGCTGGAGTAGGGAAGGGTTTGCATAGCTCGGTGGTGGGCTGCAGGTCAGGGGTGGGGGTGTGGGATACTATGACAGCACCCGAAGCCAAGATATCCTTGTTGAGTGCCCCCCAACCTCCCCCTGCCCCGCCAACTGTGCCAGGTGGTGATTTAAAAAAATTCTCTGCAACTTTGGTGGCATCAGCTGGCGTTGAGATGGCTTCTCACTGGAAACTCACCTTCCGGGCAGGCCAGGTGAACCTCACTGGAGGTGGGCATGGCTTTGCAAGGGGTTGTGGTTGGGGGGGGCTGACAGAGAGGGTTTGGGATGGGGTGGGTTGTGTTGTAGAGTGAGGGAGGGGGTTTGGAATGGGGTGGGCGGCGATTCCGGCGCGGCGACTTGCTGTCTACCCAATGGGACAGCTATAAATCATGGCTGCTCGGCTGTAGGGTGGATGTCCGAGTGGGAGTTGCCCTCCCCCCCTCGCTGCTATCAGCTGAGCGCTGTTGAGTTGAAATTCCACCCCCCCGCCTTGTCCTCTTCCCCCCACCTCGACCCATTCCTCCCCTCCTTGTCCCCTTCCCCCCCCTCGTCCCCTTCCCCCCCTCCTCGTCCCCTTCCCCCCTCCTCGTCCCCTTCCCCCCCCTCCTCGTCCCCTTCCCCCCCTCCTCGTCCCCTTCCCCCCCTCCTCGTCCCCTTCCCCCCCTCCTCGTCCCCTTCCCCCCCCGCCTCGTCCCCTTCCCCGCCTCGTCCCCTTCCCCGCCTCGTCCCCTTCCCCCCCCTCCTCGTCCCCTTCCCCCCCTCCTCGTCCCCTTCCCCCCCTCCTCGTCCCCTTCCCCCCCTCCTCGTCCCCTTCCCCTCCTCGTCCCCTTCCCCGCCTCGTCCCCTTCCCCCGCCTTGTCCCCTTCCCCCGCCTCGTCCCCTTCCCCCGCCTCGTCCCCTTCCCCCGCCTCGTCCCCTTCCCCCGCCTCGTCCCCTTCCCCCGCCTCGTCCCCTTCCCCCGCCTCGTCCCCTTCCCCGCCTCGTCCCCTTCCCCCGCCTCGTCCCCTTCCCCCGCCTCGTCCCCTTCCCCCGCCTCGTCCCCTTCCCCCGCCTCGTCCCCTTCCCCCGCCTCGTCCCCTTCCCCCGCCTCGTCCCCTTCCCCCGCCTCGTCCCCTTCCCCCGCCTCGTCCCCTTCCCCCGCCTCGTCCCCTTCCCCCGCCTCGTCCCCTTCCCCCCCTCCTCGTCCCCTTCCCCCCCTCCTCGTCCCCTTCCCCCCCTCCTCGTCCCCTTCCCCCCCTCCTCGTCCCCTTCCCCCCCTCCTCGTCCCCTTCCCCCCCTCCTCGTCCCCTTCCCCCCCTCCTCGTCCCCTTCCCCCCCTCCTCGTCCCCTTCCCCCCCCCGCCTCGTCCCCTTCCCCCCCCCGCCTCGTCCCCTTCCCCCCCCGCCTCGTCCCCTTCCCCCCCGCCTCGTCCCCTCCTCCCCCCACCTCGTCCCATTCCCCCCCTCCTCGCCCCCTTCCCCCCCCTCGTCCCCTTCCCCCGCCTCGTCCCCTTCCCCCGCCTCATCCCCTTCCCCCGCCTCGTCCCCTCCTCCCCCCGCCTCGTCCCATTCCCCCCCCGCCTCGTCCCCTTCCCACCCGCCTCGTCCCCTTCCCCCCCGCCTCGTCCCCTTCCCCCCCGCCTCGTCCCCTTCGCCCCCCCCCATGGCACTGGGCTGGCTTTGTGCAGGCTGAAGTCTGTCTCCTCTCTCATTGAAGAACAGGAGGCTCTGTTTAGTTGGCAGGCAGTTCCTAAAAGTCTGCCGAGTGAAAGGGAATGTCAGCGATATCTGGAGTGGTCGCCCCTTTTCCGCTCCCCAGTTTGACTTTAGGAACTAAGCCTGTCGGGCTGTGTTCATATCCAACACAATCTCGCTCTGAAATCCTCTCCCTCCCCATCGCTGATGAATGGGGTAGAGTTTCACCATCTGCGTATCGTCATGTTCCTGAACTCCCGCACTATCCCTGAGCAGATACAGACCCCCCCCCCTCCCTCCCTCACTCTGCCTCTAGGAAAGGTACCCGGGAGGAAGGAGTGGTGATGGCGTCTCCCTTACGTGTTTCCCTTGCTCCCTGAAAGGGCAGGTGGACAACCCCGAGTGTGACGGGAGGGGGGAACGCGACACCCGTTAGCCTGGATGCAAGTCACTCCTGCTCGATATCTTGCAGCATTTGTTGCGAAGGCGGTTTGAAAGGGTGTCGAGGAGTTGCCTTGTCTGGGCAGCTCTCCAACACTCTCCGCGCTCATCCAACTGAGTGAACTGACCTCTAAACTGACAGCAGTAAATCTAGAAAGTTCTGCTGCAGCTCGGCGAGCAAGAGATGCCGTATTCTCGAGATGTGTAGGTGTATGCATACCTGCCTGTACTTTGTTGTTGATCTTGAGGGCACTTTAGGGTCATCATTGGATACTGAAGCAGGCCATTCGACCCTAACAGCCCATGCTGGCGTTTGTTCCTCCATCTTTCTTTTCTCATCCGTGTACACCATTGTAACCCACGGTAAGTAGTCTCACGACACCAGGTTAAAGTTCAACAGGTTTATTTGGTAGCACAAGCTTTCGGAGCGCTGCTCCTTCATCAGGTGAGTCAAGGAGCAGCGCTCCGAAAGTTCGTGCTACCAAATAAACCTGTTGAACCTTAACCTGGTGTTGTGAGACTACTTACTGTGCCCACCCCAGTCCAACGCCAGCATCTCCACACCGTTGTAACCCTTAACCGCCTCCTCCCTCAAATACGTATCTAGCTTCCCATTAAATGCATCAACCCTTGTCTGAAGTAGTTCGCACCACATTCTCACCACACTTCACCGAAGAGATTAAGCAGAAAGGAGCAAGGATCATATTCCCACATTCCAGGGAGAGGGGTGGGAACTTCTGGAGGCTCGGCATCCAGGCCTACTCTAGGCCCTGTTTTCCACACTAAACCTCTCCAGGGTCAACTGTAACTGGTTTGGCCATTCTAAATTGCCCCTTAGTATCAGGGGGATTAACAGGGTAAATGCATAGGGTTAGGGCCCAGGTGGGATTGTTGTTGGTACAGTCTCAATGGGCTGAATGGCCTCCTTCTGCACTGTAGGGATTCTGTGATTCATACCTTTGATAGGGAAACAGCACTCCTCCCATCGCACAAAGAAAGATCTTGACAAAAACGGCAGTGTTAAATGTTTAAGATGTTGTTAAAAGTACAAAAGACACGTCTAACTTTACAAACTGTAATCCATTGGGATAATCAATGAACCGGCTCACAGAAAACTAAGTCATGAGTTTATTGGAGGGTGGTTAGATTCTGTCCGTCCTAACCCCCCATCCCGCCCCACTTGTGGACATTACGCTGAGAGAATAACTTGAATTTATATAGCGCCATTCACAACCCTTGGCACTTTGCGGCCAGTGAAGTCGTTTTTGAATTGTAGTCATTGTTTCGATGCAGGAAACGCAGCAGTCAATTTGCACACAGCAAGATCCCACTACCATTGCGGCATGGTGGCACAGTGGTTAGCACTGCTGCCTCACAGCGCCAGGGACCCGGGTTCAATTCCGGCCTTGGGTCACTGTCTGTATGGAGTTTGCACATTCTCCCCGTGTCTGCGTGGGTTTGCTCCGGCTTCCTCCCAAAGGTGTGCGGGTTAGGTGGATTGGCCATGCTAAATTGCCCCTTAGTGTCAGGGGGGACTGGTAGGGTAAATATGTGGGGTTGCGGGGATAGGGCCTGGGTGGGATTGTGGTCGGTGCAGACTCGATGGGCCGAATGCGCTCCTCCTGCACTGTCGGGATTTACGATTGCGTTGTGAGCTATTCAGAGGAGGTTCACTCGACTAATTCCTGGGTTGGAGCGGGGCGTTGTCTTATGAGGAAAGACTGAGCAGGCCGAGCCTGGACCCACTGAGAATTTAGAAGATTGAGAGGTGACCTTTGTGAAACATTTAAGATCCTGAGGAGACTTGACAGGGTGGGGGCTTCGAGGATGTTTCCCCTTCTGATGGAGTCCAGAACCAGGGCACACAGGTTAAAAATGTGGGCGTCTCCCGTTTAAGACTGAGATGAGGAGAAATGTTTTCTCTCAAGGTTGTTAATCGATAGAATTCTCATCCTCAGAGAGCAATGGACACTGGGTTATTGAATATATTCAAGGCTGAGTTATATATTTTGATTTGATTTATTATTGTCACATGTATTAAGATACAGTGAAAAGTATTGTTTCTTGCGCGCTATACAGACAAAGCATACCGTTCATAGAGAAGGAAACGAGAGAGTACAGAATTTAGTGGTACAGTCACAGTCATAACTCGGGTGTAGAGAAAGATCAACTTAACACGAGGTAGGTCCATTCAGCAGTCTGACGGCAGCAGGGAAGAAGCTGTTCTTGAGTCGGTTGGTTCGTGACCTCAGACTTTTGTATCTTTTTCCCGACGGAAGAAGGTGGAAGAGAGAATGTCCGGGATGCGTGGGGTCCTTGATTATGCTGGCTGCTTTGCCGAGGCAGCGGGAAGTGTAGACAGAGTCAATGGACGGGAGGCTGGTTTGTGTGACTGGGACTGGGCTTCGTTCACAACCCTTTGACTGACAAGGAGTCCAAATTTATTGGTGGGTTGGCGAGGGGGGTGGTGGGTTGGGGGGGGGGGGGTGTGGGGGTAACTGGAAAGTGGAGTCGAAGCCACAATCAGATCAGCCATGATCCAGTTGAACAGTGGAGCATTCTCGATGGGCTGAACGGCCTCCTCCTCTTTCTTTGTGACACAGTGTGCCTCACACTGCTTGGAACGGTATCAAAAAGAGGCAAAACAAAACATTTAAAATGTGGTTGGTGAAGGAACCTGCCTTTCTACTTCAGTTTAGTCAGTTTGGTTGGGTGTGTGGGGGGCGGGGGACCTTACTGAGGGGATCTGTTTGCTGATCTTTTTCTAATTGGCTGGCGTCTGAATGAGCATACCTGCCTCCTCTGAATCCAATGCCAATTCTTAGCAGACAACTTGACTGTTGACTTTCTGCAGACAATATTGTCAGTCTGTGTTTGAGTTTGAGCACAATATGTTTCCCTCTTGCTCCACCCTACAAAGTTTCCTCCAAACAAAACACCCATCAGCACAATTATCATCACTTATGAAAATCCGGCGCTGCGACTGCTTTGTGTCTTCAAAAAAAAAAAGGTGCTTTTATATTTATTCAGTCCTCCAGTGGGCCTGGTGCCTATTGGTCCAGGATTTTATGAGGGACATGGATAGAGTGGATAAGAAGCAGCTGTTCCCTTTAGTTGAAGGGTCAGTCACGAGGGGACACAGGTTCAAGGTGAGGGGCAGGAGGTTTCGATTTTGATTTGGTTTATTATTGTCACGTGTTTTAACATACAGTGAAAAGTATTGTTTCTTGCGCGCTGTACAGACAAAACATACCGTTCATAGAGAAGGAAAGGAGAGAGTGCAAAATGTAGTGTTACAGTCATAGCTAGGGTGTAGAGAAAGATCAACTTAATGCAAGGTAAGTCCATTCAAAAGTCTGACAGCAGCAGAGAAGAAGCTGTTCTTGAGTCGGTTGGTACGTGACCTCAGACTTTTGTTTCTTTTTCCCGACGGAAGAGAGAATGTCCGGGGTGCGTGGGGTCCTTGATTATGTGAGCTTGAGGCAGCGGGAAGTGTAGACAGAGTCAATGGACGGGAGGCTGGTTTGCGTGATGGATTGGGCTACATTAGGATGGGTTTATGAGGAAAAACTCTTTTACCCAAAGGGTGGTGACGGTCTGGAATGCGCTGCCTGGGAGGGTGGTGGAGGCGGGATGTCTCACATCCTTTAAAAAGTACCTGGATGAGTACTTGGCACATCATAACACTCGAGGCTACGGGCCAAGTGCTGGCAAATGGGATTAGAAGGGAGTTCAGGTGTTTCTATTGTGTCGGTGCAGACTCGATGGGCTGAAGGGCCTCTTCTGCGCCGTATGATTCTATGATTCTCTGATTTTCTGTCAGAATGATGTTGAGGCCAATGATGTATGTGTCTGTGGAAGGGACGGCAACTTCAGGTGAAGCTCAAGACACGAGATTAAATGCGAAATGCAGTTTCTATCCTCCGTGTTTGCTCACTCCGTTATTAGTGTCACGAAATCTGCATAATGCTGCCCCATATACGCAGAGAGTTTTATAAAGTTTATTTATTAATGTCACAAGTAGGCTTACATTAACACTGCAATGAAGTTACTGTAAAAATCCCCTAGTCGCCACACTCTGGCGCCTGTTCGGGTACACTGAGGGAGAATTTAGCACGGCCAATGCACCTAACCAGCACGTCTTTTGGATTGTGGGAGGAAACCAGAGCACCCGGAGGAAACCCACACAGACATGGGGAGAACGTGCAGAGTCCGCACAGACAGTGACCCGAGGCCGGAATTGGACCTGGGTCCCTGGCGCTGTGAGGCGGCAGCGCTAACCACTGAGATGCCCAGAGGGTATCAGGGCCTTGTTTAATATCTCATCCAACAAACGGCACCTGCGACAGCCTCTGGCCGGATGTATGTTCTGGGAGACGCTGGGCGGAAGTGGCATCACTGAACCGGGAGGTGTGGCGCGAGTGGGTTCCAAGAGGTGGCCACCAACAGAGGTGCAGCAACCTGACACCTCGGAGTTGTTGGTGAGGAATAAAGGGGCGGGAAAGGAGAGACTGGGAACATTGGCGCCAAGAACATCTCAATCTCAACTGAGCACCCGGCCCTCTGTCAAATGCGTACCCAGCCGCTAATCTCACCCGGTATCTGAACAGCCGCCATTTCACTCAAAGTCACGTCGCCAAGCTCCTCCCCCACCCCCAGTGTCCTCTGGGATATGTCAGCTGCGTGCTGCCCAGTTTCCTGCTTTGTCTTCACGCACAGATAGAGACTCCCAGCCAGTAAGACGGGGACTTTAATTCCTGGTTTTGGTGGGGGGGGGGGTGGTTTATTGGGAGGGGAGGGGCTGGTGATGTGATGATATTTGTGGCCCAACTCACTCAATGACGTTGACATACATAAATAGAAACATACATCGAAACTAGAAGCAGGAGGAGTCCATTCGGCCCTTCAAGCCTGCTCCACCATTCATTATGATCATGGCTGATCATCAAATTAAAATTCCGAACCCCCCCTTCCCCATATCCCTTGATCCCTTTAGCTACAAGAACATTATCTATTTTTTGCTTGAAATCACGCTGTGTTTTGGCCTTGACTACTTTCTGTGGTGGTGAATTCCACACATTCACCATCCTCTGGGTGAAGAAGTTTCTCCTCACCTCAGTACTCATCTGGGTGAAGAAAGTTCTCCTTCCCTCAGTCCTAAAAGGTTTACCCATTATCCTGATGGTGAACTACTGTTTTCGGATTCCCTGCGAGGCTTTATTTGGCCGCTGGGTGATTGATGCTGAATCCAGGAGGCTCCTGGCCATTCTGAGAGGGGTTGGAAATCCCAGGCAGTGCTGCCCTCCCTCAGTACCGCGCTGGAGTGTCGGTCTAGATTTTTGTGCTCACATCGTTGGTCTGGGACATGAAATTAGAAGCGTCTGATTCAGAGATGAGAGTGCCACTGATTGAGTCTCTGCTGAATCATGTACCAACCTGTCGACTAAAAGGAAGAGTAAGCAGTTACGGAAGAGGTAGTTGGCAGCTTGAGAAGTTCTGAGTGTCTGGGATGGTTGTCTGCTGCTCATTGGTGATTCATCAGGAATTGTGTCTCAGATCTGCTCTCTCGCCTTCCCACTGGGTCCAGTGCCAGGATTTCCATCATGGCCGACTCATTCAATGAGTGGCGTAGTAGATTTGTCACCAGACTCATAACCCAGACACCCAAGGGAATGTCCTGAGGGGGTCATAGAGTCATAGAGGTTTACAGCATGGAAACAGGCCCTTTGGCCCAACTTGTCCACGCTGCCCTTTTTTTAAAAACCCCTAAGCTAATCCCAATTGCCCGCATTTGGCCCATATCCCTCTATACCCATCGTACCCATGTAACTATCTAAATGCTTTTTAAAAGATAAAATTGTACCCGCCTCTACTACTACCCCTGGCAGCTTGTTCCAGACACTCACCACCCTCTCTGTGAAAAAATTGCCCCTCTGGACACTTTTGTATCTCTCCCCTCTCGCCTTAAACCTATGCCCTCTAGTTTTAGACTCCCCTACCTTTGGAAAAAGATATTGACTATCTACCTTGTCTATGCCCCTCATTATTTTATAGACCTCTATAAGACCACCCCTCAGCCTCCCACGCTCCAGAGAGAAAAGTCCCAGTCTGTTCAGCCTCTCCTTATAACTCAATCCATCAAGTCCCGGTAGCATCCTAGTAAATCTTTTCTGCACTCTTTCTAGTTTAATAATATCCTTTCTATAATAGGGTGACCAGAATTGCACACAGTATTCCAAGTTTGGCCTTACCAATGTCTTGTACAACTTTAACAAGACGTCCCAACTCCTGTATTCAATGTTCTGACCGATGAAACCAAACATGCTGAATGCCTTCTTCACCACTCTGTCCACCGGTGACTCCACTTTCAAGGAGCTATGAACATGTACCCCTCGATCTCTTTGTTCTGTAACTCTCCCCAACGCCCTACCATTAACTGAGTAAGTCCGGCCCTGGTTCAATCTACCAAAATGCATCACCTCGCATTTGTTTAAATTAAACTCCATCTGCCATTCGTCAGCCCACTGGCCCAATTGATCAAGATCCCATTGCAATTGGAGATAACTTTCTTCACTGTCCACTATGCCACCAATCTTGGTATCATCTGCAAACTTACTAACCATGCCCCCTATATTCTCATCCAAATCATTCATATAAATGACAAATAACAGTGGGCCCAGCACTGATCCCTGAGGCACACCGCTGGTCACAGGCCTCCAGTTTGAAAAACAACTCTCTACAACCATCCTTTGGCTTCTGTCAAGAAGCCAATTTTGAATCCATTTAGACACCTCACCCTGGATCCCATGAGATTTAACTTTATGCAACAACCTACCATGCGGTACCTTGTCAAAGGCCTTGCTAAAGTCCATGTAGACAACATCAACTGCACTGCCCTCATCTACTTCTTGGTTACCCCTTCAAAAAACTCAATTAAATTTTTGAGACATGATTTTCCACTCACAAATCCATGCTGACTGTCCCTAATCAGTCCTTGCATCTCTAAATGCCTGTAGATCCTGTCTCTCAAAATACTTTCCAACAATTTACCCACCACAGATGTGAGGCTCACTGGCCTGTAGTTCCCAGGCTTTTCCCTGCAGCCCTTTTTAAACAAAGGCACAACATTTGCCACTCTCCAATCTTCAGGCACCTCACCCGTGACTATCGATGATTCAAATATCTCGGCTAGGGGACATGCAATTTCCTCCCTAGCCTCCCACAACGTCCTGGGATATACTTCATCAGGTCCCGGGGATTTATCTACCTTGCTGCGCTTTAGGACTTCTAGCACCTCTTTCTCTGTAATGTGTACACTCCTCAAGACATCACTATTTATTTCCCCAAGTTCCCTAACATCCATGCTTTACTCAACAGTAATACTGATGAGAAATATTCATTTAGGATCTCACTCATCTCTTGTGAATCTGCACATAGATGACCTTGTTGATCCTTAAGAGACCCTACTCTCTCCCTTGTCACACTTTTGCCCCTTATGTATTTGTAGAAGCTCTTTGGATTCTCCTTTGCCTTATCTGCCAAAACAATTTTGTGTCCCCTTTTTGCCCTCCTGATTTCTCTCTTAAATACTCCTACACCCCCTATACTCCCAGCTGCCTATGCATGTCATGTGTCTCTTTCTTCTTCTTGACCAGGGCCTCAATATCCCGAGTCATCCAGGGTTCCCGACTTCTGCCAGTCTTGCTCTTCACTCTAAGAGGAATGTGTTTACCCTGAACCCTGGTTAACACACTTTTGAAAGCATGCCACTTACCAGACGTCCCTTTGCCTTCCCACAGACTCCCCCAATTAACTTTTGAAAGTTCCTGCCTGATACCATCAAATTTGGCCTTGCCCCAATTTAGAAATTTAACTTTTGGGCCAGACCTATCACTCTCCATAGCTATCTTAAAACTAATGGAATTATGGTCACTGGTCCCAAGTGATCCCTCACTAACACTTCTGTCACCTGCCCTTCCTTATTTCCCAAGAGGAGGTCAAGTTTTGCCCCTTCTCTAGTCGGGCCATCCACATACCGAATGAGAAATTCCTCCTGAGTACACTCAACAAATTTCTCTCCATCCAACCCTCTAATACTATGGCTGTCCCAGTCAATGTTGGGAAAATTAAAATCTCCGACTTTTTCCACCCTATTGTTCTTGGAGCTATCTGTCATCTCCTTACATATTTGCTCCTCAATTCCCCGCTGACTATTTGGGGGCCCATAGTACAACTCTATCAAAGTGATTTCTCCCTCCTTATTTCTCAGTTCTCCCCATATAGACTCAGTGGCTGAACTCTCGGATATATCCCCTCTCAGGTCACAGGTTTGAATCCCACCACGGCAGATTGTGAAATTTGAATTCAATAAAAATCTCGAATTAAAAGTCTAATGATGACCATTGTTATAAAAACCCATCTGGCTCAGTAATGTTCTTTAGGGAAGGAAATCTCACCCAGTTTGGCCTACATGTGCCTGTAGATCCACAGCAATGTGGTTAACTCCTAACTGCCCCCGCAAGGCCAACAAATGCTGGCCCAGCCGGTGACACACATGTCCAATGAACAATTCTTTTTAAAAACGCAGTTATAGAATAAACCCTGCCCATTCAAAATACAGGACTGGCGCACATACATCCCTGAGGGAACACGGCAAGCTCACATAACAGATGGTGATTGCTTTGAAGTTTTTAAGTTTATTTATTAGTGTCACAAGTAGGCTTACATTAACACTGCAATGATGCTACTGTGAAAATCCCTTAGTCGCCACACTCCGACGCCTGTTTGGGTACACTGAGGGAGAATTTAGCACGGCCAATGCACCGAACCAGCGCGTCTTTCAGACTGTGGGAGGAAACCGGAGCACCCGGTTAAAACTAAAACATGCTACCGTGCAAAGGGACCTGGGGGTCCTTGTGCATGAGACGCAAAAGCCCAGTCTGCAGGTATAACAGGTGATCAAGAAGGCAAATGGGATGTTGGCCTATATTGCGAGGGGGATAGAATATAAAAGCAGGGATGTCTTGATGCACCTGTACAGGGCATTGGTGAGGCCGCAGCTGGAATACTGTGTGCAGTATTGGTCCCCTTATATGAGGAAGGATATATTGGCATTGGAGGGAGTGCAGAGAAGGTTCACCAGGTTGATACCGGAGATGAGGGGTTTGGATTATGAGGAGAGGCTGAGGAGATTGGGTTTGTACTCGTTGGAGTTTAGAAGGATGAGGGGGGATCTTATGGAGACTTATAATCCTCAATGCCAGGAGGAGGGGTAAGAAGCAATCGGGAAGACAATCCCCTGGGGCGGTTCCCCTCCATAATAGGTTTTCGGTGCTGGAGGCTACAGTTGAGGAGGAATCAACTGAGCATAGAGAGCAGATCTCTGGGGGTGAGCCGAGTGAGAAAGCTCAGGTGGTTAGGGGCTGTAAAAGACTGGGCCTTGTGATTGGGGACTCCACAATTAAGGGGACAGATAGGAGGGTCGGAACTAAAGGTAGGGACTCAGGGTTGGTGTGTTGCCTACCAGGGGCTGGGGTCCGGGATGTGTCTGACAGGGTATTCAGGACTCTTAGGGGGGAGGGAGATAAACCACAAGTTATTGTACATGTGGGGACACACGACATAGGGAGGATAGGGGAAGGGGATATTAGGCAGGGATTTATGGAGTTGGGGTGGAAACTAAAGGCCAAGACTGACAGAGTGGTTATCTCTGGACTCTTGCCTGTACCACGGGATAGTTTAGAGAGGAATAGGGAGAGGGAAGGTTTGAATTCATGGCTGAGGGGATGGTGCAGGAGGGAGGGGTTCAGGTACTTAAGCAATTGGGGCTCGTACTGGGGAAGGTGTGACCTCTATGAGAAGGATGGTCTACACCTTAATCAGAAAGGGACCAATATCCTGGGGGGTAAATTTGCTAAGGCCATGCAGGGAGGTTTAAACTGATTCGGGGGGGGGGAGGGATCCTGAGTAGTGGGGCTGAAAGTGAGGGATGCATGGATGGGGTGGAGCAGGGTTTGAAATGTGTATACTTCAATGCCAGGAGTATTCGCAATAAAGTGGGTGAACTTGCAGCGTGGATCAGTACCTGGGACTTCGATGTTGTGGCTATTTCAGAGACATGGATAGAGCAGGGGCAGGAATGGATGCTGCAGGTCCCGGGGTTCAAATGTTTTAGTCGAAGTAGGGAAGGAGGTAGAAGAGGGGGAGGGGTAGCATTATTGGTCAGAGATTGTATCACAGTGTCAGAGAGGAGGTTTGATGAGGACTTATCTGTTGAGGTAGTATGGGCGGAGATTAGAAATAGGAGAGGAGAGGTCACCCTGTTGGGAGTCTTTTATAGACCTCCTAAAAGTTCTAGAGAGGTTGAGGAAAGGATTGCGGAGTCAATCCTGCTTAGGAGTGAAAGTAATAGGGCAATTGTTATGGGGGATTTTAACTTGACTAATATTGACTGGAATTGTTATAGCTCTAGCTCGTTAGAGGGGTCAGTTTTTGTTCAAAGCGTGCAGGAAGGTTTTTTGACTCAGTATGTAGACAGGCCAACTAGAGGTGAGGCTATATTGGATCTGGTGCTGGGAAATGAGCCAGACCAGGTGCTAGACTTGGAAGTTGGCGTGCATTTTGGTGATAGTGACCACAATTCGGTTACGTTCACCTTAGTGATGGAAAGGGATAGGCATGAACCTCGGGCCAATGGTTTTAGCTGGGGGAAGGGTAATTATGAGGCTATTAGGAGAGAATTAGGAAACATAGGTTGGACTAGGAGATTACAGGGACTGGGAACGTCCGACATGTGGAGTTTTTTCAAGGAGCAGCTACTGCGAGTCTGTGATAGGTATGTCCCTGTCAGGCAAGGAGGAATTGGTAGGGCTAGGGAACCGTGGTGCACCAAAAAAGTTTCTTTGTTGGTTAAAAAGAAAAAGGAGGCTTATGTTCGGATGAGACGTGAGCACTCGGGTAGTGCACTAGAAAGCTTTAGATTGGCTAAGAGGGAGTTGAAGAGCGAGCTTAGAAGGGCTAAAAGGGGACATGAGAAGACTTTGGCGGATAGGGTTAAAGAGAATCCTAAGGCGTTCTATAGGTATGTCAAGAACAGAAGGTTGGTTAGGGCAAGTTTAGGGCCAGTTATAGATGGCAGAGGGAAGTTATGTGTGGAACCGGAGGAGATTGGTGAAGCATTGAACCAATATTTCTCTTCGGTGTTCACGCAAGGGGACATGAATATAGCTGAGGAGGACACTGGGTTGCAAGGGAGTAGAATAGACAGTATTACAGTTGATAAGGAGGATGTGCAGGATATTCTGGAGGGTCTGAAAATAGATAAATCCCCTGGTCCGGATGGGATTTATCCAAGGATTCTCTGGGAGGCAAGAGAAGTGATTGCAGAGCCTCTGGCTCTGATCTTCAGGTCGTCGTTGGCCTCTGGTATAGTACCAGAAGATTGGAGGTTAGCGAATGTTGTCCCATTGTTTAAGAAGGGGAACAGAGACTTCCCCGGGAATTATAGACCGGTGAGTCTCACTTCTGTTGTCGGCAAGATGTTGGAAAAAATTATAAGGGATAGGATTTATAGTTATTTGGAGAGTAATGAATTGATAGGTGATAGTCAGCATGGTTTTGTGGCAGGTAGGTCGTGCCTTACTAACCTTATTGAGTTTTTTGAGAAAGTGACCAAGGAGGTGGATGGGGGCAAGGCAGTGGACGTGGTATATATGGATTTTAGTAAGGCGTTTGATAAGGTTCACCATGGTAGGCTTCTGCAGAAAATGCAGATGTATGGGATTGGGGGTGATCTAGGAAATTGGATCAGGAATTGGCTAGCGGATAGGAAACAGAGGGTGGTGGTTGATAGTAAATATTCATCATGGAGTGCGGTTACAAGTGGTGTACCTCAGGGATCTGTTTTGGGGCCACTGCTGTTTGTAATATTTATTAATGATCTGGATGAGGGTATAGTTGGGTGGATTAGCAAATTTGCTGATGACACCAAAGTCGGTGGTGTGGTAGACAGTGAGGAAGGGTGTCGTAGTTTGCAGGAAGACTTAGACAGGTTGCAAAGTTGGGCCGAGAGGTGGCGGATGGAGTTTAATGCGGAGAAGTGTGAGGTAATTCACTTTGGTAGGAATAACAGATGTGTTGAGTATAGGGCTAACGGGAGGACTTTGAATAGTGTGGAGGAGCAGAGGGATCTAGGTGTATGTGTGCATAGATCCCTGAAAGTTGGGAATCAAGTAGATAAGGTTGTTAAGAAGGCATATGGTGTCTTGGCGTTTATTGGTAGGGGGATTGAATTTAGGAGTCGTAGCGTTATGTTGCAACTGTACACAACTCTGGTGCGGCCGCACTTGGAGTACTGTGTGCAGTTCTGGTCCCCACATTACAGGAAGGATGTGGAGGCTTTGGAGAGGGTGCAGAGGAGGTTTACCAGGATGTTGCCTGGTATGGAGGGGAGATCCTATGAGGAGAGGCTGAGGGATTTGGGATTGTTTTCGCTGGAAAGGCGGCGGCTAAGAGGGGATCTTATTGAAACATATAAGATGATTAGAGGTTTAGATAGGGTGGATAGTGATAGCCTTTTTCCTCTGATGGAGAAATCCAGCACGAGGGGGCATGGCTTTAAATTGAGGGGGGGTAGTTATAGAACCGATGTCAGGGGTAGGTTCTTTACCCAGAGGGTGGTGAGGGATTGGAATGCCCTGCCAGCATCAGTAGTAAATGCGCCTAGTTTGGGGGCGTTTAAGAGATCCGTAGATAGGTTCATGGACGAAAAGAAATTGGTTTAGGTTGGAGGGTCACAGTTTTTTTTTTTAACTGGTCGGTGCAACATCGTGGGCCGAAGGGCCTGTTCTGCGCTGTAATGTTCTATGTTCTATGTTCTATGTTCTATAAGATAATGCGGGGGCTGGATAGGGTGGAGGCGGAGAGATTCTTTCCACTTAGTAAGGAAGTTAAAACTAGAGGACACAGCCTCAAAATAAAGGGGGGTCAGTTTAAGACAGAGTTGAGGAGGAACTTCTTCTCCCAGAGGGTGGTGAATCTCTGGAATTCTCTGCCCACTGAGGTGGTGGAGGCTACCTCGCTGAATATGTTTAAAGCGCAGATGGATGGATTCCTGATCGGTAAGGGAATTAAGGGTTATGGGGATCAGGCGGGTAAGTGGTACTGATCCACGTCAGATCAGCCATGATCTTATTGAATGGCGGGGCAGGCTCGAGGGGCTAGATGGCCTACTCCTGCTCCTATTTCTTATGTTCTTATGTTCACCCGGAGGAAACCCACGCAGACACAGGGAGAACGTGCAGACTCCACACAGACAGTAACCCAAGCCGGGAATCGAACCCAGGTCCCTGGCGCTGCGAGGCAGCAGTGCTAACCACTGTGCCACCATGCACAGTGGTTAATGACAACTTCATGCTAACTTTTATTTTCTTCACGCGCGTCCTCCCCCCACTATCATACTATAATGTATATTGTAATAGTCTGGAGTGAGGCTGAATCTCTGGATCCAGGTTCACACATTGCATTGAGGAGTGGAGGAATGATCTAATCCTCTTCATTAAAAGCTGTGTTACCCAATCCCAAACTTGCAGAGTACCTAACGTATTGTGTCATTAATAATTTTAAGAGCAATATATGACCATTTTAAGGAATGTGTGATGGCCGTGAGGTCTGATCAACATCTATAATGACAATACGCAGTCTTTGCCTCTCTGCGTTCTTCTGATTGGTTGGTGGGCAGAGCCAAGTGCATGAGGAGGTACGTGGGCTGCGCGGAGAACCTAGAGCGTGTGGCGCACACGGGACTGTCGACGGTGATGGGGACGGGGCGGTGGGGCGTGGGTAGTTGGTGGGGGTAGGGAGGGAGTCCACACATTGTTTCTCTGGTTGGAGGGATGAGGCAAGGGGAACGGCATTGGGTGGTATAGGATGTGGGGTGTGGACATGGGAATGGTATTAGGTGGTATAGGATGGTGGGGAGATGGCATTGGGTGTGGAGATGGGAATGGCATTGGGTGGTACAGGGTGGGGGGAGGGGAATGGCTCTGCACAGTACAGGATGATGGGGGCATTGGGTGGTATAGGAGGGGCTTGGGCTGGGTGCGGATGGCCCAGGAGGAAGGGTTGTGATATGCAGTTGGGATTGGGATGATAGAGGACGAATAACAGGAATGGAATGGGTGTGGTGTGTGGAACAGTTTGGGAAGATAGTACTGTTGCAATAAAGACACTAATTACTCACCAATGTTCGTGGCTCTCTGCTAGTGGAGACAGAACTTGTTTGAAGCTTGTAGTTATTTCTTTGTTCAAGAGCCGTCACTTTAGGATTGGGGAAGCAGTTCTTATCAGTTAAACCATCTGTCTTTGACTTTGCACTGACAGTGTTAGTAGCCTGTGTTCTAAACATAACTCGCCCCAGGTGTGCGTATTGCCACAGGGCTCCTTTGGGCTGTAGTCGTTTTTGGGCTGAGTGAGGGGCTCCCGCAAATGCCAGCTAGAAACCTGACATTGTTAAATGTCCGCTGCTGCAGGGCTGAGTTCTCTCCAGCCCCGTCTTGCCCCTCCAGCCCCTCCGCCCCCCCGCCGCGCCCCTCCGGCCCCCCGCCGCGTTCCTCCAGCCCCCGCCGTGCCCCTCCAACTCGATACTGTGGCTGATACTGGCCTCCAAACTAGTGAAGAGATTGAAATGCTTCAATTGGTCTTGGTGTCCAGGGCTGAGAAGGGGAAAGAGGGCATGGAGCAGACTCGATGGACCTAATGGCCCACTTCTGCTCCTTCGTCTTGCATCTAAAGATCACCGAGGATCTTCCTCCACCATCCACTTAATGGCTGGTTCCTCCTGAGGGAGACTGAGGGCTCTGACCCTCCCCCAGCTCCTCTGTGGGATAGCCTCCTGGTAGCCAGATCCAGGTTCAGACAGTACAGGGTGGACCCTGCAGTTCAAAGCCATTCAGCCCATCTTTGTTCCTCTACCCCGAAACAGAAACAATGTCTTGCATTTATATAGCGCCTTTAACTTAATTTTTTTTAAAAACTGTTTCACCGGAATGCTATTAAACAAAACTAGATGCCAACAACAACCTAGATTTATGGAGCAGCACCTTTAACATCATGAAATATCCCAAGGTGCTTCACAGGAACATGATGCAACAAAGAAAGGTACAGCACGGGAACAGGCCCTTCGGCCCTCCAAGCCTGTGCCGATTGTGATGCCCTGACTAAATTTCTTCTGCCCTTACTCGATCTATTCCCTCCCTCCCTATTCATGTACCCATCCAGATGCCTCTTAAATGTTGCCAATGTGCCTGGCAGCATGTTCCAGGCACCCACCATTCTCTGTGTGAAAAATACACATCTCCCTTCAACACTTCACCTCTCACCTTGAACCTGTGCCCCCTTGTAATTGGCACTTCCACCCTGGGAAAAAGCCTCTGACTATCCACCCTCTCATAATTTTGTAGACCTCTATCAGGTCTCCCCTCAGCCTCCATCTTTCCAGTGAAAACAATCCTAGTTTATTCACCCTCTCCTCATCGCCAACACCCTCGAGACCCAGGCAACATCCTGGTGAAGCTTCTTTGCACTCTCTCCAAAGTGTGACACCAAGGCACATAAGAAGATATTTGGTGAGGTGACCAAAAGCTCAATCAATGGGTAGGTTTTGAGCAGCATCTTAAAGGAGGAGAGAGGGAGAGAGGGGCAGACGGAGTGATATAGGGAGATGTAAGACATTGGACTTGGGGCCTAGGCAGCTGAAGGCACAGCCACCCATTGGTGGAGCGTCTGAAATTGGGGATGCGCAAGAGGCCGGAATTAGAGGAATGTTGAGCTCTCAGAGGGCTTTGGGGTCTGTGGAGATTGCAGAGATCGGGAGGGAGGGGGGAGAAGCCTGGGAGGGATTTAAAAACGAGGATGAGAATTTCAAACTTGCCATTTGCGGTCTCCGTCCCATGCCCAGTAGGAGCTCGTGTGTGGATAGTGACACTGTTAGCTGACTACCGAAACATTGCCGTGTTGCTGTTTGTGGGAGCTTGCTGTGCACAAATTGGCTGTCGAGATGCCCAAATTAAAACAGTGACTCCACTTCAGAAGTACTGAAGAACGTAAGAACTAGGAGTAGGCCGTCTGGCTCCTCGAGCCTGCTCCGCCACTCAATAAGATCATGGCTGATCTTTTCATGGACTCAGCTCCACTTACCCGCCCGCTCACCATAACCCTTAATTCCTTTACTGTTCAAAAATTTATCTATCCTTGTCTTAAAAACATTCAATGAGGTAGCCTCAACTGCTTCACTGGGCAGGGAATTCCACAGATTCACAACCCTTTGGGTGAAGAAGTTCCTCCTCAACTCAGTCCTAAATCTGCTCCCCCTTATTTTGAGGCCATGCCCCCTGGTTCTGGTTTCACGATGTGGAGATGCCGGCGTTGGACTGGGGTGAACACAGTAAGAGTTTTAACAACACCAGGTTAAAGTCCAACAGATTTATTTGGTAGCAAATACCATTAGCTTCCGGAGCGCTGCTCCTTCGTCAGATGGAGTGGAAATGTGTGTCACCCGCCAGTGGAAACAACCTCCCTGCTTCTATCTTATCTATTCCCTTCATAATCTTATATGTTTCTATAAGATCTCCCCTCAGTCTTCTGAATTCCAATGAGTATAGTCCCAGTCTACTCAGTCTCTCCTCATAAGCCAACCCTCTTCATTGGCTGCAAAGTACCATGGGGCATTTTGAGGTTGTGAAAGGGGGCTACCTAAATGCAAGTTTTTCCTCCCAGGCTCCGCATCGTAAATCAGTGTTCAGATAAGGTGCAGAGTATTGGCAATATGGGTTTAAACTCTCATGGGCCCTTTGAGTGAAATATCAGTGAGCAGTGCAGACTAAACGCTCGGGACAGCCCTGCATTGAGGCCAGTGGGTTTAATTGTTGTACAAGTGAAGGTTCAGGTAGATTAGAGTTTAACTGATGTTTGTCTGGGAACTTGGAGGATTGGAATGTGCTGGCTAGTTCCAGGCTGTACCTTGGAAGATCCCCAGCATCTTAAGAAAGTTTTGCAGTTGCAACGAGAGTTTGATAGTTGGAGTGTGATGTCTGCGTACACGTTAGACACATCTATTAATATATCCACAAAAAATGCATGCCAAGCCTGTGCGGACTTGCACCCCAGGTATCGCACTTCCTTACAGATGCTAAACAGCCTTCAAATGCTGGACACTTTGAAATCATAGAATCCCTACAGTGCAGAAGGAGGCCATTCGGCCCATCGAGTCTGCACCAACCACAATCCCACCCAGGCCCTATCCCTGTAACACCACGTATTTACCCTCACTAGCCCGCCCCCTGACACTAAGAGGGCAATTGAGCATGGCCAATCAACCTGACCCGCACATCTTCGGACTGTGGGAGGAAACCGGAGCACCCGGAGGAAACCCACGCAGACACGAGGAGAACATGCAGACTCCACACAATCACCTGAGGCCGGAATTGAACCCGGGCCCTGGCACTGTGAGGCGGCAGTTCTAAGCACTGTGCCACCCTGCATTTGCAACTTGCAGCTTAACAAAGTGTGGAGCAATTCATCAAATGACGGAACAACAATGAATACTTATTGACTGGATGTTTTTATTTGGTTTGATTTATTATTGTCACATGTATTAGCATACAGTGAAAAGTATTGTTTCTTGCGCGCTATACAGACAAAGCATACCGTTCATAGAGTACATAGGGGAGAAGGAAACGAGAGAGTGCAGAATGTAGTGTTACAGTCATAGCTAGGGTGTAGAGAAAGATCAACTTAATGCAAGGTAGGTCCATTCAAAAGTCTGACGGCAGCAGGGAAGAAGCTGTTCTTGAGTCGGTTGGTATATGACTCCAGACTTTTGTGTCTTTTTCCCGACGGAAGAAGGTGGAAGAGAGAATGCCCGGGGTGCGTGGGGTCCTTAATTATGCTGGCTGCTTTGCCGAGGCAGCGGGAAGTGGAGACAGAGTCAATGGATGGGAGGCTGGTTTCCGTGATGGATTGGGCTACATTCGCGATCCTTTCTAGTTTCTTGCGGTTTTGAGCAGAGCAGGAGCCATACCAAGCTGTGATACAATCAGAAAGAATGCTTTCTATGGTGCATCTGTAAAAGCTGGTGAGAGTCGTAGCGGACATGCTGAATTTCTTTAGCCTCCTGAGAGGCGTTCCTAACTATAGCGTCAGCATGGAGGGACCAGGATAGGTTGTTGGTGATCTAGACATTTCGGAACTTGAAGCTCTCGACTATTTCCTCTTCATCCTCGTTCATGTCGTCCTCTACGCTTCCTGAAGTTGATTTACTGAAGTGGCTATAACAACAGCTTGCATTTATGTAGCCTCTATAACAGAAATCATCCCAAGTTGCTTCAAATGTATGTTCAAAAGCAAATCTGAGCCACATAAAGTGATAAGCGAGGTAGATGATCAAAAACCTGCTCAAGGAGTCATACATAGAAACTGGAAGCAGGAGTAGGCCGTTCGGCCCTTCGAGCCTGCTCCGCCATTCATTATGATCATGGCTGATCATCAAATTCAAGATCCTGATCTCCCCTTCCTCCCTTTAGCCCCACGAACTATATCTAATTTATTCTTGAAATCACATAATGTTTTGGCCTCAACTACTTTCTGTGGTAGGGAATTCCACCACTGTCTGGGTAAAGAAATTTCTCCTCACCTCAGTCCTAAAATGTTTACCCCCTTATCCTCAAACTATGACCCGTAGTTCTGGACTCCCCTACAATTGGGAACATTCTTTCTGAATCTACCCTGTCGAACCCTGTTAGAATTTTATAAGTGTCTATGTGATCCCCTCTCACACTTCTGAACTCCAGTAACGCTTTGACAAAGTTCATCTGGACTCGAAACGTCAGCTCTTTTCTCTCCTTACAGATGCTGCCAGACCTGCTGACATTTTCCAGCATTTTCTCTTTTGGTTCCAGTGGATATAATCCTAACCAACTTAGTCTCTCCTCATATGACGGACCTGCCATCCCAGGAATCAGCCTGGTAAACATTTGCTGTACTCCCTCTATAGCAAGGACATCCTTCCTCAGATAAGGACACCAAAACAGCACACAACACTCCAGGTGTGGCCTCACCGACGCCCTATACAATTCCAGCAAAACATCCCTACCCTATACTCAAATCCTCTCGCTATGAAGGCCAACATACCATTTGCTTTCTTTACTGCCTGCTGTACCTGCGTGCTTACTTTTAGAGACTGATGTATGAGGACTCCAAAGTCTCGCTGAGTATCCACCTCTCTCAATTTAAAGGAGGAAGGCGGGAGAAACAGAGAGGCGGACTAGTTTAGGGAGGGAGTTCCAGAGCTGAAGGTGCGACCACTAATGGTGGAGTGAATAAAGTCCGAGATGCTCAAGAGGGCAGAATTTGAGGATAGCAGGTACCCCGGAAGAAGGAAGTTTCAGAGATGGGGGGAGGGGGGCGGGGGGGTTGTGGGCAGGGGTGCGAGGCCGTGGTGGGATTTGAAAAGGAGGTTTGAGTATTTCAAAATCAGGGGATGGGGGGTGTTATTTTAAACAGGAAGCAATGTAGTTTCAGCAAGGGATACATTGACAAATCAATATATCATTCATTATGTTGTTCAACATCCCTCCTCTGATAAAACTGAATACAAAGTGACTTGCCAGGAGCAATGCCACGTGAGATCTACTAATAGCATAATGGGCGGCATGGTGGCACAGCGGTTAGCACTGCTGCCTCACACGCCGGGGACCCGGGTTCAATTCCGGCCTTGGGTGACTGATTTGATTTCATTTAGAAAAGTATTGTTTCTTGCACGCTATACAGACAAAACATACAGTTCATAGAGAAGGAAACGAGAGAGCGCAGAATGTAGTGTTACAGTCATAGCTAGGGTGTAGAGAAAGATCTACTTAATGCAAGGTAGGTCCATTCGAAAGTCTGACAACAGCAGGGAAGAAGCTGTTCTTGAGTCGGTTGGTACGTGACCTCAGACTTTTGTATATTTTTCCCGACGGAAGAAGGTGGCAGAGAGAATGTCCGGGGTGCGTGGGGTCCTTGATTATGCTGGCTGCTTTGCCGAGGCAGCGGGAAGTGGAGACAGAGTCAATGGATGGGAGGCTGGTTTGCGTGATGGATTGGGCTTCATTCACGATCCTTTGTAGTTCCTTGCGGTCTTGGGCAGAGCAGGAGCCATACCAAGCTGTGATACAACCAGAAAGAATGCTTTCTATGGTGCATCTGTAAAAGTTGGTGAGAGTCGTAGCTGACATGCCAAATTTCCTTCGTCTTCTGAGAAAGTAGAGGCGTTGGTGGGCTTTCTTAACTATAGTGTCAGCATGAGGGGACCAGGACAGGTTGTTGATGATCTGGACACCTAAAAACTTGAGTTTGTATGTTCTTCCCGTATCTGTGTGGGTTTCCTGAGTGCTCGAGTTTCATTGAATCATAGAATCCCTACAATGCAGAAGGAGGCCTTTCGGCCCCTTGAGCCACAGTCCGAAAGGCATGCTGGTTAGGTGGATATGCCATGCTAACTTGCCTCTTAGTGTCCTAGGATGTGTAGGTTAGGGGGATTCGCCATGGTAAATGCGCGGGGTGACAGGGATAGGGTGGGGGAGAGGGGCTGGGTCAGATGCTCGGTCAGAGAGTCGGTGCAGACGCAATGGGCCAAATGGCTTCCTTCTGCACTGTAGGGATTCTATGATTCATGTACCACCCATGACATTGCCCCTTAGTGAGTTGGGAAACATTTGTTCCCTCCAGTGTCCATCATCCTCGTGTCATTAGAAGTGAATGGCATTCTGGGTATGCCATCCTTGCTGCGTGTGTCTATTTTACACTTTGTCTTTAACCTTTGAATATTCTCTTTGCTGATATTTTGAATATATTTGTCTCTTTTCTGCTTGTGCCTCTTGTCTCACCTCTCCAGCCTGGGGGTTGAGCAGGTCAAGAAGGTAGGGAGTATTTCACTGTTTGTGAAGAGCTCTCATCACTCTCGGGAACCATACCAACGAGGCTTGGGATAGTTTTGGTGCTGGAGCATCACTTACCTTCAAGCTAAGTGTAAAAGGTTAGAAGGCAGCAAATTGGACAAACAAACCAAGTGTGGTAGATCAGGCGTGACAAAGATGCACGAGATGTCTGAACTTTAACAGGAAGTTTGTGCGAAGTGTAATATTTTTAATACAGTGAAATCTGTCACACTTCAGATGTCATTCTTTTCCGCACCAAACACCAGAGAAAGACCTTGCACGTTTTTTTAATTTTAAAAAAGCAAGTTTCCAGAACGTGAGACGACTAAGTAGGTCACCGTTTATCTCGAGGTGCGTGTTACAATTTAGACCACCCTTGACCTCAGAATGTGCCTATTCATGCTCATGTAGACTGTGTAATCCCCCAGGGATTGGGGAGGTTAAGTGTGGCTCTAATTTAGCAGCCGGATAATACGTTGGGTGGGATTTCTCGGCTCTTCCTGCCGGTGGGATCTTTCTGCTCTCACTAACGGCGAGCCCCTGGCAGCGAGCAACGCAAATGGCCATTGACTTCGGCGGGTCTGGAAGACCCTGCCGTTGGCCAATGGCGCGCTGCCTCCCCTGCCCAGTGTGTGTACATTGAGGGGAGACGTACATGATTACAGCCGGAATTTTCCGACGGTTCATGACCCCCAGCGAGGATGGAGAACTGGGCGCTGAGGGAGAAGGAAGAGATTGTGATGATGATACGTTCCGGTGCAAAAAGATGGGAGCGGGCGGGGTGCAGCATAAATACCAGCACGGATTGGCTGGGCCGAATGGCCTGTTTCTTTCCAGCATGGATTGGCTGGGCCGAATGGCCTGTTTCTGTTCCAGCATGGATTGGCTGGGCCGAATGGCCTTGTTCTGTTCCAGCATGGATTGACTGGGTTGAATGGCCTGTTTCTGTTCCAGCATGGATTGGCTGGGCCGAATGGCCTGTTTCTATTCCTGTGCAGGTAATCTGGCCTCCGACCTTCAGCAAAGTTGAAGAAAGGTCATTAAGACAGAAGTGCTCGGTGACAGCACAAGACAGTTCCCAAATTCTGGGGTTTGTCCCCAGTGTATTGATGGTGTTGAGAGTAGTCGGGGTAATCAGTGCAAGGCGAGGCTCGTAAAATCCCACCCAAGGGCAACGGAGAATTCCGTTCTGCAAGCCTCGCTCGCCCCGGAATAGGTAAAACTCCGACCAATGTCGCCAGGGCGGCACGGGGGTGGCACAGTGGTTAGCACTGCTGCCTTACAGCGCCAGGGACCCAGGGTTCAATTCCGGCCTCATGTCACTGGCTGTGTGGAGTTTGCACATTCTCCCCGTGTCTGCGTGGGTTTCCTCCGGCTCCTCCAGTTTCCTCCCACAGTCCCAAGATGTGCGGGTTAGATGGATTAGCCATGTAAATGTGTGGGGTTACGGGGATATGATGGGTGGGCCCGGGTAAGATGCTCTGTCCGAGAGTCGGTGCAGACCCGTTGGGCCAAATGGCAGTAGGAATCTATGATCCTGAATTTCCCTGCTGGATTTCTGGGTGGGTATCTTAGAATCCTAGAATCCCGACAATACAGAAGGAGGCCATTCGGCCCACCGACTTTGCACCGACCACAATCCCACCCAGGCCTCATCCCTGCAACCCCACGTGTTCACCCCGCCAATCCCCCTGACACTAAGGGGCAATTTAGCACGACCAATCAACCTAACCCACACATTCTTGAACTGTGGGAGGAAACCGGAGCATCCGGAGGAAAACCACGCAGACACGGGGAGAACGTGCGGACTCTGCACAGACAGTGACGCAAGCTGGGGATTGAACCCGGGTCCCTGGCGCTGTGAGGCAGCGGTGCTAACCACTGTGCCACCGTGCCGCCCATCTTGTCTAATGTTGATGGCCTCTGGTCACGCTCTTCCCCACATTCGATGTGTGCGTCCATTCTCGCGAAACGTTTCCCAATTTTAAATATACCTGTTCGGTCCCAACTCGATTTCTCAGAGATCCAGCCTGCCAACCTTTTGAGTGATTTGATTTGATTTATTATTGTATTAGTATATAGTGAAAAGTATTGTTTCTTGCGCGCTATACAGACAAAACATACCGTTCATAGAGAAGGAAAGGAGAGAGTGCAGAATGTAGTGTTACAGTCATAGCTAGGGTGTAGAGAAAGATCAACTTAATGCGAGGTAGGTCCATTCAAAAGTCTGACGGCAGCAGGGAAGAAGCTGTTCTTGAGTTGGTTGGTACGTGACCTCAGACTTTTGCACCTTTTTCCCGAAGGAAGAAGGTGGAAGAGAGAATGTCCGGGGTGCGTGGGGTCCTTAATTATGCTGGCTGCTTTGCCGAGGCAGCGGGAAGTGTAGACAGAGTCACTGGATGGGAGGCTGGTTTGCGTGATGGACTGGGCTATATTCACGACCTTTTGTAGTTCCTTGCGGTCTTGGGCAGAGCAGGAGCCCCATACCAAGCTGTGATACATCCGGAAAGAATGCTATCGATGGTGCTATGTTTTCTATGGGTGATATGTCTACCTTCCAGACACTTCCATTGATTTTGATTTGATTTGATTTATTATTGTCACATGTATTAGTATACAGTGAAAAGTATTGTTTCTTGCGCGCTGTACAGACAAACCGAAGAAGAAAAGCCAGCGTGAACTGGATTAGGAGTTTTTAAAATGACCCAAACCAGCTAAATTCGGAGCTGCTGGGGGTTTTACTCTGTGGGTCTGATCCACACGGAACCTGCGCTGTACAGACTTGTCCTGGATTTTCTGGTTTTGGGCCTGGGTCACATGGCTGTCAAGGTGTCAGCCTTGTTGCTGCAGCTGATGAAGCGGATGCAGCCTTGCTGACATCCACGCCAGGGCTGTAAGAGATATTGTACAAGACATTGGTAAGGTCACACTTGGAATACTGTGTACAGTTCTGGTCACCCCATTATAGAAAGGATATTATTAAACTGGAAAGAGTGCAGAAAAGATTTACTAGGATGCTACTGGGACATGGTGGATGAGGAGAGTTATGAGGAGAGGCTGGATAGACTGGGACATTTTTCCCCTGGAGCGTAGGAGGCTCAGGGGTGATCTTACAAAGGTCTATAAAGTAATGAGGACCATAGATCAGTTAGATCGTCAACACCTTTTCCCAAAGGTAGCAGAGTCTAAAACTAGAGGGCATAAGTTTAAGGTGAGAGGGAAGATACAAAAGGGTCCAGAGGGGCAATTTTTTTCACACAGAGGGTGGTGAGTGTCTGGAACAAGCTGCCAGAGGTAATAGTAGAGGCGGGTACAATTTTGTCTTTTAAAAAGCGTATGGACAGTTACGTGGGTAAAATGGGTATAGAGGGATATGGGCCAAATGTGGGCAATTGGAACTAGATAGTGTTTTGTTAGAAAAGGAGTGGCATGGACAAGTTGGGCTGAAGGGCCTGTTTCCATGCTCTCTGACTATCTACAGTAAGAAGTCTCACAACACCAGGTTAAAGTCCAACAGGTTTATTTGGTAGCACAAGCCACTAGCTTTCGGAGCGCTGCCCCTTCATCGGGTAAGTGGCGCTTACCTGACGAAGGAGCAGCGCTCCGAAAGCTAGTGGCTTGTGCTACCAAATAAACCTGTTGGGACTTTAAGCTGGTGTTGTGAGACTTCTTACTGTGTTTACCCCAGTCCAACGCCGGCATCTCCACACTATGACTATCTATTCAGGCCTAGGCAAGGTCAGCAGCAAGCCAGGGCCCTGCCTTTTCCTGTGCACAATCCATGTACATCTCCCCCCCCCCCCCCACAACCCCTTTCAAAACAGAACAGATTAATGCGGGCAGGCTCCAATCCCATTCCAATCAATCTGAAGTAACTCTTGTTAAACAGTTCTCTCTTAACAAGGTGAGATAACCGCCCTGCAGAGCGTCTCATTTCAGACGTCTGTCTTTCTAAACGTCGTCTAGCCACCAAGAGATCAGTTCCATTCTCCTTTCTAAAGATCCGCTAATGACTGTGGGATCATGTATGGTAATTGTGTCGGAGATAAGACATTCAAGCATTTGAAGACAATCTATTTAACAGTTATCTCCTCCTTTTATGTAAAAAGAAAAGGATTGTGCTGTGCTTTCTGATTTGCTTTGAAAGCATCCTTTCCCTAAGAGCCAGCACAAAAGAATTTGAGTTTCAGAGTAAGTGTGTTCAGGATTCACAGCAGGGAGGCTGAGGAGTAGTTTGAACCTGTTAAAACAAGCCAAGAAGCACTGCGTGTGTGTGTGTGTGTGGGAGAATGGCATTCTCATCACTCTCCTGTATTTAAATACTGTGCTTTCAAGGGTGGGGTCGGGCTGGAATCGGCCTGTTTTTTTCAGTTTGTGATGGCAGAGATCTGATTTGCAACACAAGCCACTTTTAAACATATCTCGCCTCGCTACCTACTTCCACTGGTCTCTTGTTCCGTACATCTGTTTTATAGAATGCCTACGGTGCAGAGAGAGTCTGTTTGGCCAAAGGAATCTGCACCGACTGTCTTGCCCAACCCCACACCCACGCCCTAACCCCAAAACCCCACAAAGTTACCATGGCTGACCCACCTAATCTGATGGGACGGCACGGTGGCACAGTGGTTAGCACTGCTACCTCACGGCGCCAGGGACCCGGGTTCGATTCCTGGCTCGGGTCACTGTGTGTGCGGAGTCTGCGCGTTCTCCCCGTGTCTGCGTGGGTTTCCTCCGGGTGCTCCGGTTTCCTCCCATAGTCCAAAGATGTGCTGGTTAGGTGCATTGGCCGTGCTAAATTGCCCCTCAGTGTACCCGAACAGGCGCCGGAGTGTGGCAACTGGGGGATTTTCACAGTAACTTCTTTGCAGTGTTAATGTAAGCCTACTTGTGACTAATAAATAAACGTTTAACCCGCCCATCTTTGGAGTGTGGGAGGAAACCGGAGCACCCGGAGGAAGCAGACACAGGGCGAATGTGCAAATTTCATACAGACAGTGACCCAAGGCTGGAATTGAACCCGGGTCCCTGGCGCTGTGAGGCAGCGATGCTAACCACTGTGTCACCCGTGCCACCCCTTACGTTTTATGTTCATGATTTGATATCAGGCTCTGATTTGAACCCAAGGAAATCCCACCTCCTGGCACCAGAGTTCAAAGTGGGCTTTATGAGGTGTTGAGGTTGCTCCAGAGGCACTAGATGCAGAATCTTTTCTTGGCTCCCGCCTCAGTTGGGGGTACAAGATGTTTACTGCTGCTCTGTTTTCTCTGTAGCCTGCACATCTGTCTTTTTATGGAGGAGGCTGTAATGAGCTTCAGTAACTTGTGGTGCCGTGAGGTGTGACCCAGTGTGGCGACTAATAGATAACGCTTGTTTTAATCTCGTGCTGTGCCGAGGGAGAGTTAGCATCCTTTGAACGCAGCTGTGTACTTTCACAGCACACTCGAAAGCAGCCTCGCTGGGCGCCTGGGCGGAAGATACTCAGTCTGCTCACCTCCATCAGGGGTGGATGCTGATGAAAGGTCATCAGCCTGAAACGTTAGTTGTTTTTCTCTCTGTACAGATGCTGCCTGACCTGCTGAGTGTTTCCAACATTTTTTTTTTGTTTTTAATTACAGACTGTGTGTTTTTAAGTTGAGTCCAAAGATGTGCAGGTTGGGTGGATTGGCCACGCTAAATTGCCCCTTAGTGTCCTAAGATGTGTAGGTTAGATTAATCATGGGACGTGCATGGAGATAGGGTGTGGGTGGGCCTTGGTAAGATGCTCTCTCGGAGAGTCAGTGCAGACTCGATGGGCTGAATGGTCTTCAGCCTATATCAGTTCGAGATAATTTTATTCTGGTTCCCACCTTCTGCTCCCCCCCTCCCCTTAAACACCTGACTCTGGAAAAACAAGTGCGTTTTTCCTAACCTGAGAATGAACAATCCACCTTCACAAGTTAAATCGTTTAATGGCTTCTGGCGACAGTGGCAGTGCCTCTTCGATTAAGTGATGGGTTGTCTCGAGTGTTAGCCCGAAATCAGCCATAAGCCCTGGTGAGCCAGGTACCAGCGCAGTACTGAGGGAGTGCTCCATCGTTAAGGTTGCCATCTGTGATCGAAGAGGAGGCGATGGCCTAGTGGTGTTATCGCTAGACTATTAATCCAGAATCTCAGCTGATGTTCCGGGGACCCGGGTTCGAATCCCGCCACGGCAGATGGTGGGATTTGAATTCAATAAAAAAAATCTGGAATTAAGAATTTACTGATGACCATGAAACCGTTGTGGGAAAAACCCATCCGGTTCACTCATGTCCCTTAGGAAAGGAAATCTGCCATCCTTACCTGGTCTGGCCTACATGTGACTCCCGAGCCACAGCAATGTGGTTGGCTCTCAACTGCCCTCCAAGGGCAACTAGGGATGGGCAATAAATGCTGGCCAACCAGCGACACCCATGTCCCATGAATTAATAAAAAAAAGTATTCCTGAAGGTTTCACCACATGACTTGCCCCAAACTGCAGCTATTAGTCTCCAACACCTCCATCCTTGTGACGCACTGCCTTCTTACTCTAATTGGAAAGCAAAAAGACTCTACGCAATTGACTGTCAGCCAAACAACCACTCCTCCCCCACCCCGCCATTTTAAAGATTTTTATAAATACTCCAATCATTTTTTTCACGCCCAGATGATTTTTCTCCAGGCTGGCACACAGCAGTGTCCTGGAGATTGGTCTTCAGTTCCTTGGAGGGGTTGGCATCTCTGTCCATCGTCAGTCAATGCCATCTTCCAACACCTGCCCAGGTGAACATCAAAAATCCAGGTGGCAGCACCCGAGATGGTGCCAGGGTGGTTCTCCCAGTGACTTGGCCAACATCTACCTGTCAACTCACATCACTCAAAACAGGTTAAACTGTACATGGCAGGTGGAACCAGTTGCACTGGCAACCGCCACATCATTGTCATAAAGCAATGACCCCCCCCCTCCCCATTGGATGTGCAAGGTGCTATATCAATCCAAGTCTTTTCCTTTTCTCCCTAACTGACATGAGTGTTTTTGAAGCCTATTTTATTTTTGTGTTTTATTCCCTCCTTTTCCTCTTCCTGGAACACTGGGAATTGGGTCCACAGACGCAGGAAGCTGTGTCGAACCTCCCCCAGACAGTGATTTTAAATTAAACTGGGACTGGGCCAATGCGAAGACCAGGGAACCTTCTGCCCCTCTCTATTGGGGCAACTGCTTAGTGATTAGGACTAAGATCTATAATGTCTTGGGCTGCTTGCTTTACCCGAAGACAGCACAGGATACAGGAGATGAACCATATTTGTTGAGTGCAGGTCAGTGCTTATCACAGCGGGGAGCCATTATAGGGAGCACAGCATAATTCCTCCATGGCTAGGAGGAATTCTTGGTTCTGCAATGTAGGATGAGCTGGATGGTGGAGAAAAGTTGTTCTTTCTGCCTCTTTGGTGTGGCACGGTGGCACAGTGGTTAGCACTGCTGCCTCACAGCGCCAGGGACCCGGGTTTGATCCCCAGCTTGGGCCACTGTCTGTGCAGAGTCTGCACGTTCTCCCCGTGTCTGCGTGAGTTTCCTCCGGGTGCTCCTGTTTCCTCTCAAGTCCAAAGATGTGCGGGTTAGGTTGATTGGCCATGGTAAATTGTCCATTATCGTCAGGGGGTAAATACGTGTAGTTATGGGTATAGGGCCTGGGTGGGATTGTGGTTGGTTCAGACCTCGATGGGCCAAATGGCCTCCTTCTGCACTGTAGGGATTCTATGATTCTATTCTGGTTATTCTATGCTGGTTGGGTGCATTGGCCATGCTAAATTCTCCCTCAGTGTCCCTGAACAGGCGCCGGAGTGTGGCGACTAGGGGATTTTCACAGTAACTTCATTGCAGTGTTAATTTAAGCCTACCTGTGACACTAATAAATAAACTTTAAAAACTCCAGTTCAGATACCCCAGGGGTGCCAAATGAACATGAGGGAAGGCGGTGGTGTAGAGCTATTGTCGCTGGACTAGTAATCCAGAAGCAAAGGTAACCCTCTGGGAAACCTGGGTTCGAATCCCACCACGGCAGATGGTGAAATTTTAATTCCAGCAAAAATCTGGAATTAAGAATCTACTGATGACCATGAAACCATTGTCGATTGTCGGAAAAACCCGACTACTACTAATGCCCTTTAGGGAAGGAAATCTGCCGTCCTTACCCAGTCTGGCTTACATGTGACTCCAGAGCCACAGCAATGTGGTTGATTCTTAAATGCCCCCGGGCAACTAGAGATGGGCAATAAATGCTGGCCAGCCAGCAACGCCCATGTCCCATAAATGAATTAAAAAAACAGCAGGAGTTTGATGCAAATATCAGATCCCCACCCCCTCAACTTCTGGGTGGATATTTTTTTGATTTGATTTATTATTGTCACATGTATTGGTATAGAGTGAAAAGTATTGTTTCTTGCGCGCTATACAGATAAAGCATACCGTACATAGAGAAGGAAAGGAGAGGATGCTGAATGTAGTGTTACAGTCACAGCTAGGGTGTAGAGAAAGATCAACTTAATGGTGGCCATTGTACAACATTCAATCCAGTCACAATTCGAGTTTAGTGTCCAGGCTCGTGCAGGGGAAGGCCATTTCTATGTCTAACAATCGGCAGTAATTCAATGAGAAAGACAAGAAATATATTAAGATTCAGATCTGATCTATTCAGATCTGAACCCTTTGCCTTCATCAGCGTACAACCCTGAATGGTGTGGAGTAGTACATTTCATCCCTTAAGTCGCAAACTCCTTTGGATTCAACAATTTTAAGTCCCAGGAACAGTGCAATGAAACAGTTGCCCACAAGATCTTGCATTAATTATCACATTCTCAGCACTTGCTAAAGCTCTGTAAAACCAGTGCATTATTTTGGAAATGGCTGTTAAAGTTTTAAAGTTTATTTATTAGTGTCACAAGTAGGCTTAAGTTAACACTGCAATGATGTTACTGTGAAAATCCCCTAGTCGCCACACACCGGCGCCTGTTCGGGTAACACTGAGGGAGAATTTAGCACGGCCAATGCACCCTAACCTGCACGTCTTTCGGACTGTGGGAGGAAACCGGAGCACCCGGAGGAAACCCACGCAGACATGGGGAAAGCGTGCAAACTCCACACAGACAGTGACCCAAGCCGGGAATCGAACCCGGGTCCCTGGCGCTGTGAGGCAGCAGTGCTATCCACTGTGCCACTCATTATTTTCAAATTTGTCTACATGATTATGAGGAGCATGGACAGAGTGGATAGTCAGAAGCTTCTTCCTAGGGTGGAAGAGTCAATTAGTAGGGGGCAGAGGTTTAAAGGAGGTTTGAAGGAGATGTACGAGGCAAGTTTTTTACACGGGGGGGGGGGGGGGGGGGGGGGGGTGCCTGGAACTCGCTGCCGGGGAAGGTAGTGGAAGCAGATACGATAGTGAGTTTTAAGGGGCATCTGGACAGATACATGAATAGGATGGGAATAGAGGGATATGGTCCCCGGAAGGGTAGGAGGTTTTAGTTCAGTTGGGCAGCATGGTCGGTGCTGGCTTGGAGGGCCGAAGGGCCTGTTCCTGTGTTGTAATTTTCTTTTTTCTTGGTGAGTGAGGCCTGATAAACAGTGATCGAGTGACACAAGGATACAGCCAGTATAATTAGCCCACGCGGTGTGTACAGTGTCAAGTGATACGATTGTTAACTACTTGTATGACACAGAAGGAGGCTATTCAGCCCATTGAATCCATGCCGGCTCTCCGTGGAGCAACCCCGTCACTCCCATTCCCCCACCCGCTTCTCGGCCCTCTGTAAGTTTATGTCACTCGCGTGTCCGTCCAATCCCTTGTTGAAGTCATTGATCGTTTCCGCTTCTGCCACCCTGAAGTTCCACACCGTCATCACGGGGTGGGATTTTCCAGACGCACTCGCTCCAACACCGGAAATTCCCGCCTGAGGTCAACGACCTTTGTCTGGCCCGTGTCCCACCCACTACGGTTCCCGTGGCGGGAGGGATGGGAAAATTCTGCCCACAGTGCGTAAAAAATAATGTTCCTCACATTCCACTCTATCAAGGGCACTCCACGTATTTTCTAGTGACCAAAACTGGACACAATACTCTGGCATAGAATAGAATAGAATCCCTACAGTGGAGAAGATGAAGAAGGCCATTTGGCCCATCGAGTCTGCACCGACAATAACCCCACATATGTACCCTGCCAATCGGGTCAATTTAGCATGGCCAATCAACCTCACCCGCACATCTTTGGAGTGTGGGAGGAAACCGGAGCACCCGGAGGAAACCCACGCAGGCGTGGGGAGAATGCGCAAACTCCACACAGTGATCCAAGGCCGGAATCGAACCTGGGTCCCTGGTACTGTGAGGCCGCAGTGCTAACCACTGTGCTACCGTGCCGCCCAAGTTGTGGCCACACTAGAACTTTATTCGGGTTCAACATAACTTTCCTACTTTTGTACCTGAAACCCCTATTTATAAAGTCCAAGGTCCCATGCGCTTTGCTAATTACTCTCTCAATGTGTCCTGCCACTTGTGTCAAATGATAAGAAATAGGATAATTTGGTAGCAAAAGCCACACAAGCTTCGAAAGCTTGTGTGGCTTTTGCTACCAAATAAACCTGTTGGACTTTAACCTGGTGTTGTTAAACTTCTTACTGTGTTTACCCCAGTCCAACGCCGGCATCTCCACATCAAGAAATAGGAGCCAGGAACAGGCCATTCGGCCCATCGAGTCTGTTCCACCATTCAATAAGATCAGAGCTGATCTGGTTGTGGCCTGAAGTCTAATGCTTGTCCCCCATAACCCTTGACTCCCGTAGAGTCATACATGCAGAAAAGACCCTTTGGCCCATCGAGTCTGCACCGACAATATCTACCACTAAAGGTGCGCTAATCCCATTTTCCTGCCCTCGATCCTTGTCGATCGGAGATCTGTCTAACCCAGCACTGAATATATCCAAAGATGTGGAGATGCCGGCGTTGGACTGGGATAAACACAGTAAGAAGTTTAACAACCTGGTGTTGTTAAACTTCTTACTGTGTATATCCAAAGAGCCAGCCTCCACTGCTCTCTGAGGGAGGAAATCCCAAACAGCCCCCTCCAAAGGAAGAAGTTCATGTGTGTACAGACTCCCCAGGTCCCTCTGTCCCTGGTGCACACTTTTGTTTTAAAATAAAAAGTCCAGACAAAGAACAATACAGCACAAGAACAGGCCCTTCGGCCCACCAAGCCTGCGCCGATACGCGGCTTCTATCCCTCTGTTCGCCTCCCATTCATGAGTCTATCAAGATACACCTTGAATGTTGCTAATGTGGCTGCTTCCACCACCTCCACTGGCAGGCACCCAGTGGAGGAGGTGGAAGCACCAGTGAGTAAATTTAAGGAGGAGTTAGACAGATTTTTAATTGGTAATGGGTTGAAGGGTTATGGGAAGAAGGCAGGAAAATGGGGATGAGGAGCATATCAGTCACGGTCGAATGCGGAGCAGACTTGATGGGCCGAATGGCCTAATTCTGCTCCTGGATCTTACGAACTCATGAACCCTCTGTGTGAAAAACGTTCCCCGCACATGCCCCCTAAACTTTCCCCCCCTCACCTTTAACCTGTGTCCTCTTGTAGTTGACCCTTCCACTCTGGGGAAAAAGCCCCTGACTATCCACCCTGTCTGTGTCTTTCACCGTTTTATAGACTTCTATCAGACGAAGAGTATTAAAAGCTTGCTATCTCGGCAAGCAGGTTTCTGTGATACGGAGGAGTGGCCAGGAGGAATGAAAGGAACATCACACCCTTCTTGATAAGTAGCTTACTTTATGAGACACAGTAAAATGGCTGCAGAGTCTAAATGGAATCTGTGTTGGAGACTGGATCAGTTTGTACTTTGAGAAGGCCAGCAACATGTTTGTAACCAGTACTTGTAGCTATATTGGGACTGCCATGCCCGACGTTTAGAGAGCACCAGTCCATCACCTGACGTCACAACCATCTTAACCTCTTAGTGAGTAGGATTTGCTCCAGGAATCCCCGTGAGCTCACAGCCGTGTCTCTCTATCACTCCATCTCTACAGTTGCACACTTCTCTTTTGTCACCTCGCTGTTTATCCAGCCTGCACTCATTCTGCTTTTTCCCATCTTGTCTTTCACAGTGGGAGACAATGGCTCTGAGGAGAAAGGTGGTGTGGGTCGGCCATCTTGTGCTCAACTGACAACACTGGCTGATGGGAGTGGAAAACAGGAAGAAGATGATGCTGAGATTGACCCTAAAACCCAGGAGGGAAATGAAGGTAGCTGGTAACCCTCGGGGGGGGTTTCTGGATTTCTTTTCATTGCTGTTTTAGTAACTGAGACCCGTTAATATTGAGTGTTCCTCAGTAACATCCCTCAGTGCCCCCGGATTTGGGGGAAGTACTGCTTTTGATGTTTTTATGACTTACATTAAAGGGGAGGGGGGAAGGGGGGATGGGATGGGAATGTGAGATGATATGGGGTGGGGGGAGGGGGTGGGGAATGTGGAGGGGGAGGGGATGGGGTGGAATGGGAATGTGAGATGATACGGAGTGGGGAGGGGTGGGGGGAAGGGGGTGGGGGGAGAGTGGGAATGGGGAGGGGGAAAGGGGGTGGGGGGAGGGTGGGGAATGCGGAGGGGGTGGGGAGGGGATGTAGGGTCGGAGCTGGGATGTGGGGAGGGGATGTGGGGGGAGGGTGGGTAATGTGAAGAAGTACTTTTATTCGGCAGCCAGTGGTAATGACCTGGGGGCTTGTTGCCGTGGAGGCTGCAGGGAGCGGAGAGGGTGAATGATTTGGGGAGGAAATGAGGTGAGTTTTCAGGGATATGGGGAGAGTGCTGGGGGTTGGAGCTGATTGGATTGCTCTGCGGAGAGCTGGCATGAGCTTGATGGGCTGAACGGGCTCCTTCCGTGCCGTGATGACTCTCTACGACCCAATAGAGATGAGGCTAGTGGGCTGCAGCATCCAGTGTCGCAGTGATCCAGGTTTGAGCCGGGAGCTGAAGAGAGACAGATGTTGTCCAGCCAGGCTGGGATTCCCGGTTACAAACACAATCCGGGGACCTCTGCCGGAACAGCAACATCCGGTGAGATTGTGGAATGAAAGTGCCAAGTCTGCCTGCGATGCCCTATGCAGTTCAATAGCCACCTGGCACTCACTCAGCTGGCTCACTTGAGGTGATTGGGTGAGGCACTTTGAACTCTGGTGTCAATCAGAATCCTCAGGAGAGGTGGGAGAGCGAATAAATTGGAAAGCTGTTTATTTATTTATTGACACTTGAATAGAAGCATAAATACTTCAGATGCAAGAAACCTTAAACTTTCAATCCCTCCACCACTGACGCACAGTGGCAGCAGTTTGTACCATCTACAAGATGCACTGCAGCAACTCGCCAAGGCTCCTTAGGCAGCATCTTCCAAACCCATAACCACTACCATCTAGAAGGGCAAGGGCAACAGATACAGGGTAGCACGGTGGCACAGTGGTTAGCACTGCTGCCTCTCGGCGCCGGGGACCCAGGTTCGATTCCCGGCTTGGGTCACTGTCTGTGTGGAGTCTACACGTTCTCCCCATGTCTGCATGGGTTTCCTCCGGGCAGTCTGGTTTCCTCCCACAGTCCGAAAGATGCTGTTTAGATGCATTGTCCCTGCTAAATTCTCCCTCAGTGTTACCCGAACAAATCCCCCGGCGACTGGGGGGGATTTTCACACTAACTTCATTGCAGTGTTAATGTAAGCCTGCTTGTGACACTAACAAATAAACTTAAACTGAAAAATAAGTTAAACCTGGAAACACCACCACCTGCAAGTTCCCCTCCAAATCACTCACCATCCTGACTTGGAAACAAATCGGCTGTTCCTTCACTGTGGCTGGGTCAAAATCCTGGAACTCCCTCCCTAACAGCACAGTGGGTGTTCCTACAACACCTGGACTGCAGCGGTTCAAGAAGGCAGCTCACCCACCACCTTGTTGAGGGCAAGTAGGGATGGGGAATAAATGGTGACCTCGCCAACGATAAAACACATCCTATAAATAAATAAAAAGTAATCGGATATAAAAACCAAAAATGCTGGAAGTACAAAGCAGGCCATGCAGCGTCGATAGCGAGAGAAAGAGAGTTAACGGGGGAATTTTCCATCTCTCCCGCGGAATCGCCACGGGCAGGGAGGGGCAGTGGACCGTGCAAAGATCCATTGACCTCGGGTGGGATTTCCTGGTTTTGAGGTGAGCGCGGCTGGAAAATCCAGCCCAGGGTCAGTCCGGCTTGATTTCTCTCTCCGTAGATGCTGCCAGACCGGCCGAGTATTTCCAACGTTTGATCTTGTACAGGAAAGCCTTAAGCGCAGTCTTTTACTCAGCTGAAAATATCTTCACTTTTAGCATGTGGCTCTGAGGCCGTTTATTCCCGTCACCCAGTGGAAGTTTTGTACTGTTGTCTGTACATATTTGATGGCGAAAAATGAAAATTTCAACATGAGAAAAATTTCATTTGATCTGAAAATTTGCTTAGAAGCCCACAGGTGGCACGGTGGTACAGCGGTTAGCACTACTGCCTCACAGCGCCAGGGACCCAGGTTCGATTCCCGCTTTGGGTCACTGTCTGCGTGGAGTCTGCACATTCTCCCCGTGTCTGCGTGGGTTTCCACCGGGTGCTCCGGTTTCCTCCCACACTCCAAATATGTGTGGGTTAGGTGGATTGGCCACGCTAAATTGTCAGGGGGACTAGCTAGGGTAAATAATGTGGGGAATAGGGCCTGGGTGGGATTGTGGTCGGTGCAGACTCAATGGGCCGAATGGCCTCCTTCTGCACTGTAGGGATTCCATGATTCGATGAAACTGCACCTTGCTGAACATTCTTTGTTTTCTGCTACGAGGGTTCAGAGGAAATATTCTCCCTGATCAATATTTTGGTGTTTGAATAAATACTTGCTTGTTGACCCGGTGTCAACCTCAATCTTCCCATCAGCAGGTTCCAAGGATTCTAGTATTGGAGAGCGTTTGACTCTCGGACTGGTCCTGACTTGGAAAACATTTGTTTTCTTGGTCCTTTCAGTGTGTTGGTGTTGATTTTGAACTTGCCTTTTCTGCGCCGCACTGCATGTTTTACATTTAATATGGTTCTGTGTTGCCCATTGCGCACTTCAGGGGGAATTTTAAAGTTTATTTATTAGTGTCACAAGTTAGGCTTACATTAACACCACAATGACGTTACTGTGAAAATCCCCTCGTTGCCACACTCCGGCGCCTGTTCAGGTCAATGAGGGAGAATTTAGCACGGCCAATGCACCCTAACCAGTGCGCCTTTCGGACTGTGGGAGGAAACCGGAGCACCCGGAGGAAACCCATGCAGACACGGGGAGAACGTGCAAACTCCACGCAGACAGTGACCCAAGCCGGGAATCGAACCCAGGTCCCTGGCGCTATGAGGCAGCAGTGCTACCCACTGTGCCACCGTGTCGCCCACTGAAGGAAGTCTTCAGTGCAGTGATATATAATACAATAGGTGGCCTATATTACTGACCTCTCGACACATCCATTATAAACGCACATCACTACTTTTACACATGTGCAAAACTGGTCTAATTTCAACTCGGAATGGCAGTACCAAAAAAAACAGTCGGACATGGGCGGCACGGTGGCACAGTGGTTAGCACTGCTGCCTCTCAGCGCCAGGGACCCGGGTTCAATTCCCGGCTTTGGGTCACTGTCTGTGCAGAGTCTGCACATTCTCCCCGTGTCCACGTGGGTTTCCTCCGGGTGCTCCAGTCTCCTCCCACAGAAAGATGCGCGGGTTAAGTGAGCTGCGTTGGCCATGCTAAATTCTCCGTCAGTGTTAGCCGAACAGGCGCCGCCAACTAGAGGATTTTCACAGTAACTTCATTGCAGTGTTAATGTGAGACTACTTGTGACACGAATAAATAAACTTAAAAAACTTTCCTCCCACGCTCCAAAGATCTGCTGGTCAGGTGGATTGGCCATGCTAAATTGCCCCTTAGTGTCAGAGGACTAGCAGGGTTACAGGGATAGGGCCTGGGTGGGATTGTAGTTGGTGCAGGTTCGATGGGCCGAATGGGCTCCTTCTGCACTGTAGGGATTCTATGATGCCTCACACTTAGACCGCTCCAATATAATGCTTGTGCAACAATCCTAAAACACAATTGCTGCTCACCCTATCGTCATCAGTGACAGACTGTAATCATCAGTTGTTCTGGTACAAAACAGATCAAAATGTTCTGTCCAGACGCAGCCCGTGTTTGGAAGGACAGAATCCCGAATTGTACAACTGGATGTTTCTCTGAACAGTGTGAATGAGGATGGTGGAAGGGAAGTGCCCAAATCCAGTTTGTTTGTTTGGGCTGGATTGCGATCACACCGCCCGCCTTTCCTCATGTGTCCGATCCCGGATGTTGCCATGTTCTTGTCCAGTCTCTGTTGGCTCCTCTGTCCTGACTGGGATTGTTGTGTGGGGACCTGTGGTCAACCCCCTGCGGGTCTCTATAGCAGGATTAGGCTATTGAGTTGGACGATCAGCCATGATGGTGATGAATGGCGGAGCAGGCTCGAAGGGCCGAATGGCCTCCTCCCGCTCCTATCTTCTATGTTTCCATGTCTCAATCCGGACCTGACCGTGCCGATGCACTGTGCCACCGTGTGTAGCGCTGGTGGGAGTGGCGCCGGGCCGTTTAGAGTTCTGCTGCCAAATAATAGCTGGGACGTCCTTCAGTTAAGTGTTGTTGTTGTTGTTGTTCTCCAGCAGAAAGCGAGACCGAGGCAACCCCCACCAGCAAGGGCGCAGAAGTGATTTTACCGAGCCACCCCGAGGGTGACGACTTGTCTTCCGTAAAGTCCATGATGTCGACGGTGATGAACGTGGGAAGCCTGAGCGGGGAGGCAGGCGATCCTCCGAGTAACAAAAGCCCCTTGAAGTCTTCGGCAAGGCCTGGGAAAATCAAGCAGGTAGGCACTGAGGGGGGGAAAAGGCCGAAAGCCTGGAGGGAGGGCAAGGAACAGTGGACACCTTGCACAGACCCTGCTTCATTCTTCACTCTGTGGCCGGCACGGTGGCACAGTGGTCAGCACTGCTGCCTCACAGCGCCGGGGACCCGGGTTCAGTTCCCGGCTTGGGCCACTGTCTGTGTGGAATCTGCACGTTCTCCCCGTGTCTGCGTGGGTTTCCTCCGGGTGCTCCGGTATCCTCCCACAGTCTGAAAGACGTGCTGATTAGGTGCATTGGCCGTGCTAAATTCTCCCTCGGTGTACCCGGAGTGTGGCACCTCGGGGATTTTCACAGTAACTTAATCACAGTGTCAATGTAAGCCAACTTGTGACATTAAATAATCTTTAAACTTTAGTCCTGGGGATTTATTAATCTGATTTTTCCAATCAGATTCCAAGTGTCACATCTCCCTGCGTTCCAATAGGTTCTGGGCTCACCACTCCGGAGTGGGATCCAGTCTGATATTCTGATGCAGGATTGTGAGTATGCTGCATTGTCAGAGCTACTGTCTTTCAGACAAGGTGTTAGACAGAGGCCTGTCCCCTCGGGTAGCCATTAAAAGGTCCCATGACACTATTTCAGGTAGGTTTGGGGGAGGGGGGGAGGGGTAGTTCCCACAATGCCCTGCTCGACATTTATCAACATCACTAACACATCAGTCGACTGTACCAGAAAGCAGGTCATCTGGTTAATGTGCTGCTGTTTGTGGGATCTTGCTGTGCGTAAATTGGCTGTCATGTTTCCTACATTGCAACAGTGACTGCACTTCACAGGTTACCTCATCGGCTGTGAGTCCTTTGGGGAATGCCCCGGGATGGGGAAGGGTGCTACATAAATGTAAATTTTCATTCTTTCTCTCATCAAAATGGTGGTTCGACTTGTGCACCGATCCTTGTTCGGGGGTGTGGTCAGGGTTGGTCCCACCTTTCACTCTCCCTCCTTCACTTGACCCCCGGGGGTCAGGAGGTCCACTTCACCTTGTCGTGCAGTCAGTGTCCAGACTCTTCACTGTGTAGGGAAACCACAGCCTCTCCTGCCCCAGTGCTTCAACGAGTTAAAACTCCCCTCCCCTCCCCCTCTCCCCATCCCCCGCTTCCACCCCCCTCCCCCTGTCGTATCTTCCAGGTCCCCTCACGTGTAGCTCAGTCTAATCCAAAGGCAGGCTGAACCACTTCAATCAGACAAGGCCCAATAACGCTTGCTGAGGTGCTTTATTTTAAGGAGTGACCCTTGTAATCAAACTTCATCACTATGCAGTTAAACGACACAACCTTCCTCTGCAAACGGTCTGGAACTCTGTACCAGCCCTATCTCAGTAACCTCCTGCAACCCTACAATCCTCGAGAGATCCAACCCCCTGATAGCTGCACTTCTTTCGCTCTGGTCTGTTGGTGCATTGCTGATTTTAATTACTCTACCAGAAGTGATCATGCCTTCAACTGCCTAGGCCCTAAGCTCTGGAATTTCCTCTCTCAATCTGAATCTGTCGAGCCTCTATCTCTCGCTCTTCCTTTCAGCCAGTCCTCAAAACCTCCCCCTTTCAGTCATCTGGTGACCTGGCTTGGTGTCTGATTCTATATCTTAGTGCTCACGTGCCATGTCCTGGAATGGTTTTACGGGTGAGATTTTCCGCTCCCCCCCCGCCCCAGGAATCCAGGGGCAGAGGGGGGTCGCAGTTGACGGGACCAGAAGATCCCGCCGGCTGGAAAAGCCGGAAAAGTCTGGCCACTGTGTTACAGGCGCCATACAAATGCCAATTCTTGTGCCTAAAGAAGTTGAAGGACATTTGAAGGAGCTAATGCTTCAGAAGGTGAGAAATTGGAGCAGGAGACTTGACCCCATGAACCTGCTTTGCTCACCGCTGATCTTCTCCCTCAAGGCCACTTTCCCGCTTGCTCCCCCTCCCCCTTAATACTCTCTGGCGCGGTGGCACAGTGGCTAACACTGCTGTTTCACAGCGCCGGGGACCTGGGTTCGATTCCCGGCTTGGATCACTGTCTGTGTGGAGTTTGCACGTTCTCCCCGTGTCTGCGTGGGTTTCCTCCGGGTGCTCCGGTTACTCTGAAAGACGTGCTGGTTAGGTGCGTTGGCCGTGCTAAATTCTCCCTCAGTGTACCCGAACAGGCGCCGGAGTGTGGCAACTAGGGGAATTTCACAGTAACTTCATTGCAGTGTTAATGTAAGCCTATTTGTGACGCTATTAAATAAACTTTAAACAATCTCAGCCTTGAATAGATTCAGAGGGGCAGGGTGTGGCCGACACACCCACTACCCTCTGGAGTGGCAATTTTGAAGATGTTTCATTATGCTAAAGGTGCGATATAGTAACAAGTTGCTGTGGTAGATTGTAAATAGCTGAGGCTCCAACACTATTCCTTGTCACATTACCTACAGCCAGCTAACATGAAAATAGCCTCTTTATTCAGACCCCCTGCTTCCTGTCCCTTCAACTCTCCTCCAATCCGGACATCTTTCTGCCTTCAGTTTGCCTTGATCTCATACAGCGAGAGTAGGCCATTGTGATAGAGGATCAGCCATGATTATATTGAATGGCAGAGAAGGCTTCAGGGACTGAATGCTCCAAGTTTCTAATGATTCTTGAACTGAGTGGCTTGCTAGGCCAGTTCAGAGGGCATTTAAGAGTGAGCCACATTACTGTGACTCGGGACTCACACGTAGGCCAGACTGGGTAAGGACGGCAGATTTCTCTCTCTGGAGAATATCATAGAATCCCTACAGTGCAGAAGGAGGCCATTCGACCCATCGAATCTGCACCGATTACAATCCTACCCAGGCCCTATCCCCATAACCCTACCTATTTACCCTGATATTCAAGGTCAATTTAGCCTGGCCAATCAACCTAACCCAGGGCGGCACGGGAGCACAGTGGTTAGCACTGCTGCTTCACAGCTCCAGTGGTCCCGGGTTCAATTCCCGGCTCGGGTCACTGTCTGTGTGGAGTTTGCACATTCTCCTCGTGTCTGCGTGGGTTTCCTCCGGGTGCTCCGGTTTCCTCCCACAGTCCAAAGATGAGCGGGTTAGGTTGATTGGCCAGGTCAAAAATTGCCCCTTAGAGTTCTGAGATGCATAGGTTAGCGGGATTAGCGGGTAAATATGTGGGGGTAGGGCCTGGGTGGGATTGTGGTCGGTGCAGACTCGATGGGCCGAATGGCCTCCTTCTGCACTGTAGGGTTTCTATGATTTCTATGATTTCACACATCTAAAGTTTATTTATTAGTTACATGTAAGGCTTACATTAACATTGCAATGCAGTTACTGTGAAATTCCCCTAGTCGCCATATTCTGGCGCCTGTTCGGGTCACTGCACCTAACCAGCACGTCTTTCAGGCTGTGGGAGGAAACCGGAGCATCCGGAGGAAACCCACGAGGACACGGGGAGAATGTGCAAACTCCGCACAGACAGTGACCCGAGGCTGGAATTGAACCCGGGTCCCTGGTGCTGTGAGGCAGCAGTGCTAACCACTGTGCCACAGTGCCACTCTGATTCAGTGAACCAGGGTTTTTTTTTACAATGATCCATAGCAGCTTCATGGCCACCATTACAGAGACCAGTTTACAATTTATAATGACTTTAATCGGGCCATTGGGTTTGGCCTATTGGAGTATGAACTCTCTGATTAAGGATCCAATTGATGGGCCAATCCAATCAGGAAGTCTTTGCCTTGTATGTAACCGGGAGTGTCAGTCCCTCTGACACCCCCGGGGATGGGGGTGGGGGAGGTGGTCAGTGAGCCACACCCCACAATCTGAGTCAGCATCTTCAGAAAAAGAAACAGGCGCCAACCAAACATTGTGAGGGGGGGATGCTTTGGGGGGGGTGGTGGGACCTGGTTTGATTGAGGCTGCGCTGGGTATGTTAAAGAATGACTTGCATTTATATAGCGCCTTTCATAACCCACAGGGTGCCCCAACAAACTTTACAGCCAGTGAGATACTGCGTGAAGTGTAGTCAGTGTTGTAACGAACGGAGGAAACGCAGCAGCCAATTAGTGCACAGCAAGCTCCCAACAAAACCGCAACATGTTAGTGACCAGATCATCTCATTACATGATGTTAATTGAGGTCTAAATAGTGGACAGGACACCAGGGAAAAGTCTGTCATTATTTTATGAGAGAGACCTACGTTGGGCGCCATTTTTGGGGCGGCGCGGTGGCACAGTGGTTAGCACTGCTGCCTCTCAGTGCCAGGGACCCAGGTTCGATTCTGGCCTCGACTCACTGCCTGTGTGGGGTTTCTCCCCGTATCTGCGTGGGTTTCCTCCGGGTGCTCCAGTTTCCTCCCACAGTCCAAAGATGCGTGGCTTAGGTTGATTGGCCATACTAAATTGCTCCTCGTGTCGGGGATTAGCAGGGTAAATATACGGGGGTAATGCCTGTGTGGGATTGTGGTCGATGCAGACTTGATGGGCCGAATGGCCGCCTTCTGCACTGTAGCAACTCTGTGATTCTCTGAGGGGCAGGGCCTGTGGTTAATGTTTTCTCTGAAAGAGGGCACCACTGGCAGTGTAGCACTCCCTCAGTCCGCACTGGTCCAAAGATATGTGTGTTAGGTTGATTGGCCATGCTAAATTGCCCCTTAGTGTCCCAGGATGCGTAGGTTCGAGGGATTAGTGGGGTAAATATGTGGGGTTACGGGGATAGGGCCTGGGTGGGATTGTGGTGAGTACAGGCTCGATGGGCTGAATGGCCTCCTTCTGCACTGTAGGGGACTCTATGTTTCTATGGTGTGGCGGTCCTGGTTATCGTGCTTCAGTCCTGGATGTGGGGCTGCAACACAGACCTTTCTGAGCCACGGCTAATGCACAGAAAAGACAGCCATTGCGTTTAGTAACTGCGCAGAGGAAGCAAAGCAGCATTCCGATGGCGCGTCTGCGCTTTGATCCAGCCGGATTTGAGACTCACTGAGCAAAGGGCTGTAAAGTAATATCAACTCTAGACTCTGCTATCGAAAGTAGTTAACACTGGGCCATAAATGTGATCAGCCATGTGACGAGAATGGAGCGAACCTTTCGCACCCTTGGTCAATGTGCTTGAAGTATAGAACTGGGGTTTTTTTTTTCCTCTGGGTTTTGCGCCCAGCATTCTGTTTCTGACAACAAGAGTGGCGTTTCTGTTAAATCCTCCGCTCTGCTGGCGAGAGAAACAGTAGCAGCTGTGACGGCTGGTAAACATTTGCACTTTATCCCGCGGCAGAGTGTACCGTCCTTCCACTTGTTTGACTGACCTGCCCTGTGCTGTGTGCCATGTGCTGGTATGGGAGGCAGCTTTACTCCGAGTTAATGATAAACTGCAGAGTCAACATTCATGGGGCCAGGTAGTGTAGCTGCGTAGCTCTGATCTCCTGTCCAAGGTTAAACAGGAGGGAACGAGAAGGCGGGTGGGGGGAGCCAGAGAGAAAAGCATGCCCAAGTCGGACTGTAGAGTTGAAATGTCCCAAAGTGCAGGCATCCCGAACCTGCAGCTGCACATCTCTTCACCGAGTTTATTGGTTCAGTTGGGTTTTTTTTAATTTCTAAGAGAATGAGCTGGGGTGTCAGACACCAGCCCATTAGGTGTAGCAGTGGGCTAGAGACCGAGAGATGCCCCACGCTGCGTCCCCTCAGCGGCAGCCTCACTTGCTGCAACAACACCCATCGTTTCTAGTGGACTAGGTCAACGAGGTATTTTTAAAACTGTGGCAGAGATTCTGACGCACCCCGGGTACACACTGCAGCACAGACCTTGGCTGACCCGGCTGCTTGTTGGCAGATTCCCAAGCGCTCAGTCTTCCACTTGTGACTGTTCCCTCTGGTAGCAAAACACAGGGAGGGGTTTCAACTTCAATGTTCTGGGAGTGTAGGTCTTTGACAGAGTTGTTTTTAAAAAAAATTTCACTCTTCAACACGGAGTTGCCTTTCTGTGCAAGCGAGCACTGAACACTGTTGTGGGTGACTGCACACTGGCCGAGATGGGTAACTGGAAGTTTATTTATTAGTGTCACAAGTAGGCTTACATTAACACTACAATGAAGTTGCTGTGAAAATCCCCAAGTCGCCACACTCCGGCGCCTGTTTTGGTACACTGAGGGAGAATGTAGCACCCTAACCAGCACGTCTTTCAGACTGCGGGAGGAAACCGGAGCACCCGGAGGAAACCCACGCAGACACGGGGAGGAAGTGCAGACTCCGCACAGACAGTGACCCAAAGCCGGGAATTGAACCCGGGTCCCCCGCGCTGTGAGGCAGCAGTGCTAACCACTGTGCCACCCATAGCTATACTCCTTGGTTTGCATTCTTCTGTACGCTCTGACCCTGAGCTATTATACAGTTCATGTCCCAATCCAAAATGCGTTCTCTGAATAAGCATGGAAATATTACGCAGGGCAGTGCAGTGAAGAATGCTGCTGATCTCATACTCCATGGCCAAGTGGATTTTGGAATGGCATTCGAGCCACTCCCAAAAGCTTTCAGCTTTCCCTAATCTTACCCACAAAATGGCTCCCTGTCATCTTTCTTTCTTTTGCCAATATTCTCCCCACTGTTTTTATTTTTCTCCCAGCCTCCCTCTCCTGAGGTATTGACTTCTTTTAGAGGTAAGAGTCCACTTGTAGTGTTGCCCTCCAACCGCGCCCCCCCGCCCCCCCCCACACCCCCTCCAAATGACCCTGTCCAAGTGGTCATCATCAACGGTGGCACTGTGGTTAGCACTGCTGCCTCACTGCGCCAGGGACCCGGGTTCGGTTTCAGTCTCAGGCGACTGTCTATGTGGAGTTTGCATGTTCTCCCCGTGTCTGCGTGGGTTTCCTCTGGCTGCTCCAGTTTCCTCTCACAGTCCAGGTTAGGTGGATTGGCCATGGTAAGTTGCCCCTTAGTGTCCAAGGATGTGTGGGTTAGATGGATTAGCTATGGTAAGTGCGCAGGGTTATGGGGATAGGGTGAAGGCATGGGCCTGGGTAAGATGCTCTTTTGGAGAGTCAGTACAGACTCGATGGGCTGAATGGCCTCCTCCTGCATTGCAGGGATTGTATGGATGGATTCTGCTCAAATGTGACCCTGGACAGTGGGTGCTGTGAGGTTATTTGAGTGCGATAGGCATTGCAATAGTTCACATGTGGACTGTGTCACAGCCTTCACTTTCTGTGAGTGTGGCGAGACAGATTAGCCAATGGTCCGAGTATCCTTCCATCACAGATGTGAAAAAACGCGAATAAATTTCAGAAAAAACATACAAAAGTGAAGAGAGCCCCCAGTGGAACACATACCTCTGCCGCATTGTAGTAACTCGAAGTTAAGCAATGGAGTAGTCACCTCTGTTTCTTTAATACAAGCATACTGCACCTCCTTGAGGTTCCTCCCTGCCTGGTTGACGCACTGTAGCTGCAAAACTCAAGAAGGAAACCATTTTGTTTTAATCAAGAACTTCCATCTCACAGAGGAGGCTTCAGATCAATCCACATGCAACAACCTGCTCTGAAAACTCTGCTCACATTTTGACAGCTGTGACAAATTCCACCACAACAGCTGAGGCAATCTATAACATACTAAAACAATCAACAGTTTTCCAAATAAAACAATGTTATTTAGTCAATTTGCCCCATCTCGAGATGATAACAGATCCTTTAAAAAAAAATCCAAGCTCTGAATCTGCATCTTCTCCAAAAACTAATCAGTTTTCCCTGATCTGTGTACCAAGTTTTGTTGAAATTGGTCCATTAGTATTTGAGATTTGCTTATAAATAAGGGTGAACACTTATCTCCGCCCATCTTCAGTAGTGGAAGTACAAATATACACTCAGAGACATATAGGTGTACACATATACATATGTGTGCACATTTACACAATCATTTACACAAGCACAAGTGTGTTCAATCTTTACCTGAAATGCTACTGGGTTGCCCCTTTAAAGGTCTGGCACGAGCCTGATGGGCCAAGTGGCCTTCTCCTGTGCTATCCCATTGTATGATTTGCCTGAAAGCATGGCAGTGGAAACAGATTCCATGGTAACTTAGAAAAGGAAGTGGGGGAAAAGGAAGGAAGGGCTTGCAGAGCTGTTGTGAGGGGACAGTCGAGTGGGGATAATTGGGTAGCTAATTGCAAGGAGCTGGCACCAGCAGGGTGGGCCGAATGGCCTCGGAACTGCGCGATGTGATTCTATCACCCATCCCGTTTGGGGGGGAAGTGAAGCGTTCGGGTCGCTGAGATCTTCTGATCACCCGAGGGTGCACCCCCGCTGCGGGTTTCATGGTGGTGTGGGGTTCATTCAGCGGAAACCCCATTGACATGACATGCCCCCTTCCCCCCCCAACAATGATTTGCATGGTAAATCCCGCCCTCTTATTTTTGTGGGCAAGGCTACTGTTTGATTGAATCAATTCATGGATGCCCCTTGTTTGGTTGATGTCACGGTAGCCGTTTCCCACCCTGGTCGATGGGCCGAATGGCCTAATTCTGCTCCAATATCTTATGGTCTTACGGTTATGTCCTTATGATCAAACAACCCTTATTCACAACTGCATTCCACTGGCAATTTTCAAGTTACATGTCTTTTGTTTTAAAAAACAAAAACTTTCTTTGTCTTTCATAGTTGTTAAGATACCCGCTTTATTTTTAAAAAAAGGAACATTGAGTCAGAGCCACGATGCTGTATCTTTGTAGGTATTTTGCAAATAGGTCAGACAATTGGATGGCACACAGGTGGCACAGTGGTTAGCACTGCTGCCTCACAGCTCCAGGGACCTGGGGTCGATTCCCGGCTTGGGTCACTGTCTGTGCGGAGTCTGCACATTCTCCCCGTGTCTGCGTGGGTTTCCTTCGGGTGCTCCGGTTTCTTCCCACACTCCAAAGATGTGCGAGTGAGGTGCATTGGCCATGCTAAATTGCCCTTTAATGTCCTGGGATGTGTAGGTTAGAAGGTTTAGCGGAGTAAATATGTGGGGTTACGGGGATAGGGCCTAGGTGGGGTTGTGGTCGGTGCAGACTCAATGGGCCGAATGGCTGCTTCCTGCACTGTAGGGATTCTATGAATTGGAGCAAGTTGTCCTACGTTCCCAGGCTGACTGTCCCATGAGTGCATTGGCAGAGGAGGCGCACACTGTTAACAGCCAGCGTGGAAACTGCTGGCTTTTAGTTAGTTACTCTCCACACAGGGGTAGCGGGGAAGCATCTTTCAAAGAACCCTCCACTTCTAATGAGGAACACACGCTGGCAAAGTTCATGATGCTGCATGTGACCGTGACTCACTCCTCTTTGTGAAGCGGTGCTCTGCTCTCCGTAGACGCTTTCTGACTCTGGTTTTCACACGTGCTTCTGCTCACATGTACATATCAATCTTCTGCCCACTACAGGAAGCCAAAGAAGAGAAGTCTTTCTTCATTTGCCCTCTGTGTGAGAAGAACTGTGGGACACAGCACCAGTTAACCATGCACATTCGACAGGTATGTTGTGGCTGCTTGCATCATCCTCTGCAGCTGAGACACTTCAAACCGAGCACTATTTTATCGTTAGCTGCGTGGGCTTTGATGTGGTGAAAATGTTATAGCCTGCATCGCGAGCCTCCACCATAAGTCAAGTCTTTCTCAAATTAGTAAAGCCACGTTACAAAGACATAAAAAGAAAATGCACAGTTACACAATTCCTTAGAAACTGCACTCTCAGAACTTTGTAGGGCTAGGAAGATGCAGCAGCTTTGGGTTTGCAGGCAGCATGAGTGATGCTGGCTGACCTCTGTCAGGGCAGGAACTTGTCATGTGCTGCAGTACGGCAATACCCTACTAGGAGCTTGCCACCGGGGTCAGTACCCAGCCTGCCATCAGGGTCAATACTCTGCCCCTTACCAGGGTCAATAGCCCACCCCTTACCAGGGTCAGTACGATGCCCCTTTCCAGGGTCAATACCCTGCCCCTTACCAGGGTCAGTACGATGCCCCTTACCAGGGTCAGTACGATGCCCCTTACCAGGGTCAGTACGATGCCCCTTACCAGGGTCAATACCCTGCCCCTTACCAGGGTCAATACCCTGCCCCTTACCAGGGTCAGTACGATGCCCCTTTCCAGGGTCGGTACTCTGCCCCTTACCAGGGTCAATATCTTGCCCCTTACCAGGGTCAGTACGATGCCCCTTTCCAGGGTCAGTACGATGCCCCTTTCCAGGGTCAGTACGATGCCCCTTTCCAGGGTCAGTACGATGCCCCTTTCCAGGGTCGGTACTCTGCCCCTTACCAGGGTCAATATCTTGCCCCTTACCAGGGTCAGTACGATGCCCCTTTCCAGGGTCAGTACGATGCCCCTTTCCAGGGTCAGTACGATGCCCCTTTCCAGGGTCGGTACTCTGCCCCTTACCAGGGTCAATATCTTGCCCCTTACCAGGAGGGCAGCTGCTGGATTAATGTGCCAAGCCTCACCATGTTGTACTTAAGTTACAAGTGCCATCCATTGGATAAAGTGACAGTGCTCCATGCATCATCAGCACTGCACACACACTAACAACTGTCTGGTTTGTGCCACATAGCCTCCCAGCGTGGTGGTTAGTCGCCACTCTCGATGAGCTTCCATCACAGAAAGGATTCCATTTTCAGTCCCATTGTTTTGAACAGAAATGAAATCTGAGCTGCCGCTGTAACTGGGGGATGGGAGGGGTGGGGAGGGAGCGGCCAGGCCGGTGTTCTGTCCACATGGTGAGATTAAAATTAACCCACATTTTCCATTATAAATTCTGATGTCTGCAGTAGGAATAGAAACCCTCCACATAAACCCGTCAGTGTGTGCAACCCTACAGTGCAGAAAGAGGCCATTCAGCCCATCGAGCCTGCACCGACAGCAACCCCACCCAGGGCCTATCCCTGTAATCCCACGTATTTATCCTGCTAATCCCCCTGACACTAAGGGGCCAATCCACCCAACCCGCACATCTTGGAGTTGTGCAATTTGACCCACTCACCAAAGCAGCACCTTCCAAACCCACGCCCACTACCATCTAGAAGGACAAGGGCAGCAGGCACATGGGAACACCACCACCTGGAAGTTCCCCTCCAAGTCACTCACCATCCTGACTTGGAAATAAATCCCCATTCATCGAGTCAGATGTTGACTATCATACCTTATCTGTGCCCCTCATTATTTTATAGACCTCTATAAGATCACCCCTAAGCCTCCTACACTCCAGGGAAAAAAAGTCCTCTTCCATCCAGCCTCTCCTTATAACTCAAACCATCAAGACCCGGTAGCATCCGAGTAAATCTCTTCTGTACTCTTTTCTAGTTTAATAATATCCTTTCTATAATAGGGTGACCAGAATTGCACACAGCCATGTCCAATCCCAAGAGGTTAAGTCTGTTTCTCTCTCCGCGGATGGTGTCAGGATCTGTGGAATTTTTTCCAGTGGAACCCTTTATTATTTCGGTCTTCCAGCATCTGCAGCATTTTGCTTTTATCTTGATGCTAACGCGAGCTCCCGTTCTAGTTATCGATTTCATTTCGAAAACTTTCTGTTCCGTACCATGGAAAAGAATGGCAGTCGGTGCCCCCTGTTCTGGGAGGCCGGGAATTCCGTGGGGTTTTTTTGCGTTGGGAGGGATGAGGCGGAAAATCCAATGGGGTGCATCAAGCCGAACGAATGTCATGTGATCCGACAACTTGAGGTCATGATCTTTGCTCTTGTGGTCCAGAGTTCTAACTGGAACTCTTTTTTTGCAGCACAACACAGATAGTGGAGGGAGCACCCATTCCTGCAGCATTTGTGGCAAGTCCCTGAGTTCAGCCAGCTCTCTGGATCGCCACATGTTGGTGCATTCCGGGGAGCGACCGTACAAGTGCACAATCTGTCACCAGGCCTTCACCACCAACGGCAACATGCACAGGTGAGTGCTGGTCGGCGCGGGGACCGTGGCGTTGTGGGAATGTCACCGTGATCCAGGGGCCCAGGCTAATGCTCTGGGGGCATGGGTTCAAATCCCACCACGCCAACTGGTGGAATTTCAATTCAATTTATCTATAAAATCTGGAATTCATAGAATCATAGAATCCTTACAGTGCCAAAGGTGGCCATTCGGCCCATCAAGTCCACACCAACCACAATCCCCACCCAGGCCCTATTCCCATAACCCCACATATTTCCCCAGCTAATCCGCCAAGGGACAAATTAGCATGGCCAATCAACCTAACTCGCCACACTCCGGCGCCTGTTTGGATACACTGAGGGAGACTTTAGCACGGCCAATACACCTAACCCGCACATCTTTCGGACTGTGGGAGGAAACTGGATCACCCAGGGTAAACCCACGCAGACATGGGGAGAATGTATTGACTCCTCAGACAGTGACCCGAGGCTGGAATCAAACCCGGGTCCCTGGCGTTGTGAGGCAGCAGTGCTAACCACTGTGCCGCTGGAATTGAAAAGTTAGTCTCAGTAATTTTGACCATTACCTAGTCCAGCCTACATGTGACTCCAGACCAATAGCTAATGTTTATTTATTAGTGTCACAAGTAGGCTTACATTAACACTGCAATGAAGTTACTGTGAAAATCCCCTAGCCGCTGCATCCTGGCCTCTGTTTGGATAAACTGAGGGAGAATTTAGCACGGCCGATGCACCTAACCAGCACGTCTTTCGGACTGTGGGAGGAAACTGGAGCACCCGGAGGAAACCCATGCAGACATGGGGAGAATGTGCAGACCCCGCACTGACAGTGGCCCAAGCTGGGAATCGAACCCGGGTCCCTGTCGCTGTGAGGCAGCAGCGCTAGCCACTGTGCCACCGTGTCGCCCAATGTACTTGACTCTTAACCGCCTGCTGAAATGGAGAGTGCCTGGAGAGACACTCAGTTCAAAGGTGAGTAGGGAGGAGTAGCAAACGTGGATTTGTATCGCATGGAAGACTGAATAAAAGAGTTGAAGAGAGGTTGTCCCTGAAGTGATGGTGCCGGCTGTACTGTGGTTTATCTTTGCTTTAATGGATGTGGTTTAGGATTTGAAATGTATTGCCTTTTGAAGATTCAGTGCTAACCTTAAAAAGGGAATTGGATAAATACGTTAAGGAGAACAAAATGGCAGGGGAATGAGGAAAAACTCGAGAGTGTGACTAACTGAGAGAGCCAGTGTAGACATCGATGGGACGAATGGCCTCTTCCTGGGCTGATTCCAATGCTGTTCTGGGATATCTCGGCTGAGAAATAATTCCCAGCTTTCCTTTCCTGCCTGCCTGATTATTGATCGTTTCCGGTCCGTCAAATTTCGAGGGGCTTCACTTGAGGGGCGGGAATTTCCAGCTGCGCTCGCCCCAAGACGGGAAAATCCCACCTGAGGTCAACGGACCTTGGCATGGCCCGTGTCCTGCCAACTACGATTCCCGTGGTGGGTGGGACGGGAAAATTCCGCCTGAGATCTTTTCAGTCGCGGAGTTGAGTTCCGTCATTGATTTGATTTATTATTGTCACCTGTATACAGTGAAAGGTATTGTTTCTTGCGCGCTATGCAGACAAAGCATACCGTTCATTGAGAAGGAAACGAGAGTGCAGAATGTAGTGTTTCAGTCACAGCTAGGATGTAGAGAAAGATCAACTTAATGTAAGGTAGGTCCACTTAAAACTGATGGCAGCAGGGAAGAAGCTGTTCTTGAGTCGGTTGGTACGTGTCCCCAGATTTGTATCTTTTTCCCGACGGAGGAAGGTGGAAGAGAGAATGTCCGGAGTGCGTGTGATCCTTAATTATGCTGGCTGCTTTCCCGAGGCAGTGGGAAGTATAGACGGTGTCAGTGGATGGGAGGCTGGTTTGCGTGATGGACTGGGCTACATTCACAGCCCTTTGTAGTTTCTTGTGGTCTTGGGCAGAGCAGGATCCATACCAAGCTGTGATACAACCAGAAAGAATGCTTTCTATGGTGCATCTGTAAAAGTTGGTGAGAGTTGTAGCGGACTTGCCAAATTTCCTTAGTCTTCAGAGAAAGGAGGAGAGGCATTGGTGAGCTTTTTTAACTATAATGTCGGCGCAGAGGGACCAGGACAGGTTGTGTGGTTGTTGCAATGAAGATTCCTCCTCCTCCAGCTGCTGTGATGTGGTTTTATGTCTGTCACAGTCGGGGAGCTGATACATGGAGACCCATGTGCTTTTCCATTTATGGGGCTAAGAGAGAGAGGCGTCACTGACCACCCGTCCTCACGGCCAGCTATAGAGTGGTGACAGAGTGCAGGGGAATGTCACCTGCTCATCCTGTCAGTCTGGGAGCAGTTTCTCAGATGTCGGAGGGCAGACTGAAGGGAAGAAAATGATTTGAAAAATTGAACGTTTAGTTTCAGTAAGCGAAACGTGATTGAAAACAGAACAGGTGCCTTGTGAAGGAGCGACCTTTCCCCTTGAAAATGAAGAGAGTATGTCTGAGAGAATCCCAGCGAAGAATCCTATACCAAGCTCATTTCCCGTGGCTCATCTTCCCTGTCACGTGACACCAGTGTTGGAACGTTACAATGGAAGGATGCCGTGCCTCGTGCTTGTAAACCAAGCAGCGACACTGTACAGAGCGTGTTTACTTCACATCTTGTAGATACTTTGTTCACGCTGACTCTCTTTCCCTGCAAAGCCCTACCCCTTTACGAGGTTGTCGGCTGTCGTGGATGCTGTTGTGGACTTTGATACAAGTCCTGCTCTCTCCGAGAGGATAACTCCCTCTCGCTGATTAGCCGGCTTTGATATTTCCTGAGGCGATCTTGCAGCGGAGGGTATTGGACTGAATGAAGTGGCAGAATTTACAGAGGAAGCTGTAACACATTCAGGAACAGAGACCGTAGCAGCTTAACATCTTAATAACATAGTTTGTACACACACGGTAGCACGTGCGCACACACACACACCCACACATACATGAACACTTTGCCAAGCATACTTGAGTGCGCACAGTGAAAACGTGTGCGTGTGAACGTGCACACACCCGAACGCACGCTCACCCAAACACGCACACACCCAAACGCACGCTCACTAAAACACGCACCCACCTGAACACACGCTCACCCAAACGCACGTTCACTAAAACATGCACACACCCAAATACGCACACACCCGAACGCACGCACACCCAAACACACGCTCACCCAAACGCACGCTCACTAAAACACGCACACACCCGAACGCACTCTGACCCAAATGTACGCTGACCTGAACGCACGCTCACCCAAACGCACGTCACCTGAACACGCAAACACCTGAACGCACGCTCACCCAAACGCACTCTGATCCAAACGCACGTTCACCTGAATGTACGCTGACCCAAACGCATGCTCGTCCAAACGCACGCTCAGCAGACACCTGCATGTACACACGTCTGAACATGCACTCCCCCAAACACGCGCACACCAGAATGCATGCACACACCTGAGCACATACTCACTGGAATGTACACACACCAGAATGTACACACTCCCAAACACACACACAGCAAAATTGTGTCTGGGATCAGAGTTTGCCTGTGCAAGTGTTTTGGTGACAGTTTTTGCTGCAGTCTGTAAATTCAGTTAGTGGCTGACCCTAGGGAGAGGTCAAACCAAAGGCCTGCTCTTGCTGACCACAGCCTTGTTTCCATGGTTACCTGTGCATACTGTCCTGGGAAACAGATGCTTCCAGAAAAACAAACGGTGCAGATTACGGCCACCAGCGGCTGAAGCCACAATGGATGTGGTTTCCGAATTCAGTCGCCAATTTCTGTTCCCTGATTCAGATGCAGTGGTCAAGACCGTACAGTCTCGGGATTGTTGGAGATTGGACAAGATGTGGTTTGGGACCCCTGGGAAGTCCATGGGAATTTTAAACTTCTGATGCTCAATTCCCCTGTTCCTCAGGACCCACCAAAAACAGTCTCCAACTCTGAGTTAGAGGTTCTGACTTATTTATCTGGATAGTTACCCCGGAGACAGAAAAATCCGAGTCTACCTCCTGGGTAATGTTACAACTGGCAAAGGTCCAACTACAGGCCATTTTCCCTGCCCCCTCGGGCATTTTGGTAGCAGACAGTGGCATAGAGAGCCTTCATTAGCTGTCATCTCCTCTCGCTAAACTCTTGATAAAGTTTATTTATTAGTCACAAGTAGGCTTACATTAACACTGCAATGAAGTCACTCTGAAAATCCCCTAGTCGCCACACTCCGGCACCTGTTCGGGTACACTGAGGGAGAACTTAGCATGGCCAATGCACCTAACCAGCACGTCTTTTGGACTGTGGGAGGAAATCAGAGCACCCCGAGGAAACCCACGCAGACACGGGGAGAATGTGCAGACTCTGCACAGACAGTGACCCAAGCCGGGAATTGAACCCGGGTCTCTGGCGCTGTGGCGCAGCAGTACTAACCACTGTGCCACCATGCCGCCCTTGACCTTGCAATACGGCAGTGGAATTCAGACCTCCCACCCAAGGGTGCTGGCCACCTGAGAAGCTCTCCAGCGACCAGGCCTCCCCTCTACTTCTGGAGAGACCCTGCCCAGCGTATGTCCCAGTGGCATGTCCCGCTTGATAAAACCTGCCCACCAACTCTCTCTCCCCCCCCCCCCCCCCCCCCCCCCCCCCGCTGGGTAAATGTCGCAGTGCATCAACAATGTGTTAAAAATTGAGAAACAAAAAATAACAGAGGGAGCTTTCACATCCTGGTTTACAATTTCAGGAGAGAATTAAGAAAAGAAATGTGGTCACGAAATCGAAAAGCTCAGCAAAGCATCTGGGCCCTACAATGAGCAAAGTTTGTCCTTGTACAGAGGATGTGCAAAATTGTTACATAGAAACATAGAAAAACTACAGCACAAAACAGGTCCTTCGGCCCCACAAGTTGTGCCGAACATATCCCTACCTTTTAGGCCTACCTCTAACCCTCCATCCTATTAAGTCCCATGTACTCATCCAGGAGTCTCTTAAAAGACCCTATTGAGTTTGCCTCCACCACCACTGACGGCAGCCGATTCCACTCGCCCACCACCCTCTGTGTGAAAAACTTCCCCCTAACATTTCCCCTGTACCTACCCCCAGCACTTTAAACCTGTGTCCTCTCGTAGCAGCCATTTCCACCCTGGGAAAAAGCCTCTGAGAGTCCACCTGATCTATGCCTCTCAACACCTTGTATACCTCTATTAGGTCTCCTCTCATCCGACGTCTCTCCAAGGAGAAAAGACCGAGCTCCCTCAGCCTATCCTCATAAGGCATGCCACTCAATCCAGGCAACATCCTTGTAAATCGCCTCTGCATCCTTTCAATCTTTTCCACAACCTTCCTGTAATGAGGCGACCAGAACTGAGCACAGTACTCCAAGTGGGGTCCGATGAGGGTCTTATATAGCTGCATCATTATTCCCGGACTCCTAAACTCAATCCCTCGATTGATAAAGGCCAGCACACCATACGCCTTCTTAACCACCTCCTCCACCTGCGGAGCTGATTTTAGAGTCCTGTGGACCCGGAACCCAAGGTCCTTCTGATCCCCTACAGTACCAAGAGTCTTTCCCGTTATATTGTACTCCTTCATCCCATTTGACCTGCCAAAATGGACCACTACGCATTTATCTGGGTTGAAGTCCATCTGCCACTTCTCCGCCCAGTCTTGCATCCTATCTATGTCCCTCTGTAACTTCTGACATCCCTCCAGACTATACACAACCCCACCAACCTTCGTGTCGTCGGCAAACTTACCAACACATCCCTCCACTTCGTCATCCAGGTCATTTATGAAAATGACAAACAGCACGGGTCCCAGAACAGATCCCTGGGGCACACCACTGGTGACCAACCTCCATTTAGAAAAAGACCCATCTATACACACTCTCTGCCTCCTTTGGGCAAGCCAGTTCTGGATCCACAGGGCAGCAGCCCCTTGGATCCCATGCCCTCTCACTTTTTCTAGAAGCCTCGCATGGGGGACCTTATCGAACGCCTTGCTAAAATCCATATAAACCACATCTACCGCTTTCCCTTCGTCAATGTGTTTAGTCACATTTTCGAAGAACTCCACCAGGCTCGTAAGGCACGATTTGCCTTTGACAAAGCCATGCTGAGTATTCTTGAGCATACTAAACCTCTCTAAATGCTCATAAATCCTGTCCCTCAGGATCTTCTCCATCAGCTTACCAACCACTGAGGTTAGACTCACCGGTCGGTAATTTCCTGGGCTATCCCTATTCCCCTTCTTGAAAATAGGAACCACATCCGCAATCCTCCGGCACCTCCCCCGTTTCCATCGACGACGTAAAGATCATCGCCAGAGGCTCTGCAATCTCTTCCCTCGCCTCCCCCAGTAACCTGGGGTACATCCCATCCGGACCCAGTGACTTATCTATCTTGATGCCATTCAAAGATTCCAGCACAACCTCTTTCTTAAATTCCACATTGTCGGGTGCAATCTTTCAAATTTGTTTTTTAAGAATCCCTTCAGTGCAGAAGGAGGTCTTTTGGCCCAACGAGTCTGCACTGACCACAAGCCCCTCTCCCTGTAACCCCGTGTATTTATCCTAGCTAGTCCCCCTGACACTAAGTGACAATTTAGCATGGCCAATCCACCGAACCCACACATCTTTGGACTGTGGGAGGAAACCAGAGCACCCGGAGGAAACCCAGGCAGACACGGGGAGAACGTGCAAACTCCACACAGACAGTGACCCAAGTCGGGAATCGAACCTGAACATGCCGGCAAGTTAGAGCAAGGAGCGAGAGTTGAAATTCTGTTCGAAGCAATATATATTTCTGACTCGTATCCATTTCCTTCCATCTGACTCCTGCCCTTCTTTATGAACGAGATCGGTTCTTAAAGAAGGGCAGCACGGTGGCACAGTGGTTAGCAGTGCTGCCTCACAGCGCCAGGGACCCGGGTTCGATTCCCAGCTTGGGTCACTGTCTATGTGGAGTCTGCACATTCCCCCCGTGTCTGCATGGGTTTCCTCCGGGTGCTCCGGTTTCCTCCCTCAGTCCGAAAAGTTAAAGTTTAAAGCTGATTTATCCGTGTCACAAGTAGGCAATGAAGTTGCTGTGAAAATCCCCTAGTCGCCACACTCCGGCACCTGTTCGGGTAACACTGAGGGAGAATTTAGCACGGCCAATGCACCTAACCAGCACATCATTCGGACCGTGGGAGGAAACCGGAGCACCCGGAGGAAACCCACGCAGACACGGGGAGAACATGCAGTCTCCACACCGACAGTGACCCAAGCCGGGAATCGAACCCGCTGTGAGGCAGCAGTGCTAACCGCTGTGCCACCCGTGCTGCCCTAACCCTAACTCTAAAATGAAGAGCACGGAAAAAGGATTGCAATAATATATAAGAAAAAGAAAGAGGCCCAGGAGACGAGAAGACAACAAGCCACAAGATAAGGGCAGAGCATCATGGGGCAGCAAGGGTTAGATGTGGGCCGAAAGGAAAGTGGCAGAACACGAAGAAAAGGGGTCAAGTCCTCTCTCTGTCCGAGTCCAAAAACCTATCGCCGAACAATGTGCTGGTTAGATGCATTGGCCGTGCTAAATTCTCCCTCAGTGTACCGGAACAGGCACCGGAGTGTGGCAACTCGGGGATTTTCACAGTAACTTCATTGCAGTGTTAATGTAAGCCTTACTTGTGACACTAATAAATAAACTTTAAGCTTCTTTCCACCTAAAAGAAGTGAATGCAGGAGGTAGAATGCTTGCATTACTCCTTGATCAAAATTACAGGTCAATGATGATGTAAAGAGTATAGTCCCTAAATTCAGGGATTCCCTCCCTAAACCCCTCGACCTCTCTCTCCTCAGGACTCTGTAAAATCTCCCTCTTTGACCAAGTTTCTGGTCACCTCTCCCTCATATCTCCTCACGCGGCTCAGTGCCAACCTTGCTGGGTTGAGTTTCCCTTGGAGCATCAGAGCACTTTATAAATCTGAGTCGGGGTGACTGTAAAGGAATGGACCACCTCATCATGGAAGAGTTTGGAAAGGACGAGCCCATCTTAACTCCTTGGTTCGGAATGTCGCTCGCTATCCTCATCATTATTCCACCGGCGATGATGCCAGAGGGGGGGGGTTTGGCTGCTGTTGCTGGCAATGCCTCCCCCCTGCCAACTCGAGGGTGAATCCTCCGAGGATTCTGGTCAGGAACGAAGGGGTTCCGCTACAGCTTCACTGCACAAAGGCAGTAGTATCTTTCAGGGAAACGTGGAATTTTTTTCTTGGGAACAACAACTGCATCTGTCAGCCAGCTGCCCACAAACGACAAGTGGTGGATCTGTGCGACTGGCTAGCTGTGTGCGTTAAAAAGTGTGGAATCCACGAGGCAGGATTGCTGGGGTTGCAATTCTCCAGTGTGTAGTTCCTTTGGAACAAGAGTATCTTCATGTGTAGCAGCCAGAGACATCTTTATTAGCACTATGCACCTTTCTGACCCTGCAGAGAGATACCCGAAGTACAACACTGATTAGACTGAGCAGAATTCTAGTGGGGAATGCTGGGGGTGCCATGTACCTCAAATTAATTTGGCATTCAGTAGGTAAACTGAAGACTTTCATTGTAGTTGTTGCCACAGACATTGTTTACTGTCACAGGCTCCAAGTTGTGTTTGTGGTTCTTGACTCTGGCCGTCACAGGGAGGGAGATACTTGTTGCCAATCCAGTCATGATTGACCTCCCACGCATCTGCACCAACAACAATCCCACCCAGGCCCTATCCCCGTAACCCCACGCACTTACCCTGCCAATCTCCCTGACACTGAGGGGCAATTTAGCATGGCCAATCAACCTCACCCGCACATCTTTGGACTGTGGGAGGAAACCGGAGCACCCGGAGGAAACCCCACCCGCAGACACGGGGAGAATGTGCGAACTCCACACAGACAGTGTGACCTGAGGCCGGAATTGAACCCGGGTCCCTGACGCTGTGAGGCAGCAGTGCTGACCACTGCGCCACCGTGCTGCCCAGTGTGTCAGGCTACCCGAGGATGTCTCAATCCTGCCTCTCCCACTGTACGTGAGCTGTCATTGCTGAATCTTAGAGCTGCCCTTTGTGCTTCCTTCAGCAGTGCTGGGAGAAAGGCAGGGAGAGCGCTGAGTGATTTGAAACTCTTAGACTGTTGCCAAATTGTATAGCATCCTCCTGGGCCCAACCAGAATTTCCAGTTTTGGCCTTGCTTGTTGGTTCAGACAGAAGAGTGCCATGCATTTTAAATACTTCACTCAGTGCCTGACCCTCTGGACAGCTTCCAGCCATCGCAGTTGATGGCTGCTCCCAAAGCTGACACTCTCCGTGACCTTGTGGCATTGCGGGCTGTGGTGTTCATATTTCATGAGGTGACTGGGCAGAAGGGATGCTTTTTTAAAAATCTGCCCCCACCTGTTTCCCATCTTCTGATGTTGCCCTTGTTGTGGTAATTGAGAATGGGTAGGAGTTTTGGGACTGGATAGGGGTGAGTGCTCAAGGTGAGGGTTGGCAGGGGGGACGGACGGACGGGTTGTTGTTGGCATAATGATTGGCACTGTTGTCCAGTGTGCTAGTTATTAAAGTTAAAATTTATTTATTAGTGTCACAAGTAGGCTTACATTAACGCTGTAATGAAGTTACTGTGAAAATCCCCCTAGTCGCCACAGTCCAGCACCTGTTCGGTTACACTGAGGGAGAATTTGGCACGGCCAATGCATCTAACCTCTATATTTCTGGACTGTGGGAGGAAACCCACGCAGACACGGAGAGAATGTGCAAACTCCACACAGACAGTGACCCAAGCCGGGAATAGACCCCAGGTCCCTGGCGCTGTGAGGCAGCAATGCTAACCACTGTGCCACCCTGCTGTAGGGTTGTTAGCTTTAACCCTAAAAGGGTGGGATGGGGATTGGAGTTGGGTAGCCAATTAATGACTGTTAAAGGCCTATTAAGACTGCCCCACTCCCACCATGGCATTGGGGAATGGGCCAGATGCCTGTGGGGGCAGCCTCCTGAGACGGGGGAGGATGTCAGTGCTCTAGGTAGGCCCAGAGGCCCTCCCCACCTGCCCGAGTCCTCCAGCAGCCACAGACCATCCTGTAGGGGATGGGGCTTCCTCCCCCAACATACCCAGCGATGAGGACTTGGCAACAAAGTCTTGCCTTAATTTAAACTTGGAAAACGTTAGGGGGGGGGGGGGAGAGAAGAGCCTCCATTGTAAAGCACCTGCTCTCGCACTGATCTGCCACGGCATCTTGCTGGTCCCTTCAGGCTGTGGGGGGGGGAGCCTCAGAGCCCATCCACCATCCTTAATTGGACGGCAAGCCTACCCTCTGGCCACCGTTTCAGTGGGGGGGAGGGTGGAATCTCAACGAGCGACTGTTCCTCACATGGTGCGGGCTCTGACCCTGGTGTCAGTCGGGGCTTCGAAACACTCGGGGGAAAATCTGACCCTGCCCATGTTTCCAAAAACATGGAGACCTGCAAACAAATGAGTCGCAAATATTTGAGATATAAGGGGCGGCGCAGAGGTTAGCACTGCTGCCTCACAGCGCTAGAGACCCGGGTTCAATTCCCAGCCTCAGATCACTGTCTGTCTTCGTGGAGCTTGCACGTTCTCCCCGTGTCAGCGTGGGTTTCCTCCGGGTGCTCCGGTTTCCTCCCACAGTCCAAAGATGTGCAGATTAGGCGGATTGGCTAAATTGACCCTAGTGTCAGGAGGATTAGCAGGGTAAATGTATGGGGTTGGGGAATAGGGCCTGGGTGAGATTGTGGTCAGTGCAGACTCGATGGGCCGAATGGTCTCCTGTAGAGATTCTGTTTTGTTATTTTCCATTCCTATGAATTCCCGATGTTCCAGGTTGGGCAGCTCTCGTTGGTAGTTCTCTCACACCTCCCACGTCCGAAGGATGTGGGTTGAAGTCCCAGTCTTGTGGGGCACTGAGCACATCATTCAGAGTGACACTCCTGTGCGGTACTGAGGGAGGGCTACGTGGTTGCAGCTGCTGTCTTTTAGATATCGGACTGAGCGGCCTCTGCTGCCCCTTCAGGTGGATGTCCAGGATTGCACATCCAGGTCTTGAAGGAAAACAGCAAAGTTCTCCAGTGTCCTGGTCAACAGTTATCCTCCAACCAACATCAGTAAAAAGTTTTAATATTTAAAGTTTACTTATTAGTGTCACAAGTAGGCTTACTGTGAAAATCCCCTAGTCGCCACACTCCGGCACCTGTTCGGATACATAAGAACTAGGAGCAGGAGTAGGCCATCTGGCCCCTCAAGCCTGCTCCGCCATTCAATAAGATCATGGCTGATCTTTTCATGGGCTCAGCTCCACTTACCCGCCCGCTCACCATAACCCTTAATTCCTTTAATGTTCAAAAATTTATCTATCCTTGCCTTAAAAACATTCAATGAGGTAGCCTCAACTGCTTCACTGGGCAGGGAATTCCACAGATTCACAACTCTGTGGGAGAAGTTCCTCCTCAACTCAGTCCTAAATCTGCTCCCCCTTATTTTGAGGCCATACCCCCTAGTTCTGGTTTCACCTGCCAGTGGAAACAACCTCCCTGCTTCTATCTTATCTATTCCCTTCATAATCTTGTATGTTTCTAGAAGATCTCCCCTCATTCTCCTCGCAGACTGAGGGAGAATTTAGCATGGCCAATGTACCTAACTTTAAACTTTAAAAACTTTAAACCTTAAGAATAACGCCAGTGCTCCCATGAGGGATTGGGTAGTTTTCAATGGGAATTAAATTCGGACCGTCTCTGTAATAGACAGCTGATCCGCAATGGGCTGTTTTACACCCGGGCACCAACTGAAAGTCTACCCCAGTAGATTGGCCAGAGTGCTATTCGTGGGTTCTTGCTGTGCACAATTTGGCAGCCGCGTTTCCAACTGAGACCGAGCTTCAGAAGAACCTCATTGGCCGCCAAGTGCTTTGGAGCGCCCTGGGGGATGAGAAAGTTGCTATGGGAATAAACAAAGAACAAAGAAAATTACAGCTCAGGATCAGGCCTTTCAGCCCTCCAAGCCTGCACCGACCATGCTGCCCGACTGAACTAAACCCCCACACCCTTCCGGGGACCATATCCCTCCATTCCCATCCTATTCATGGGAATTGCAGGTCTAGATTTTATTTGAGAAATTTGTACCTCTCTCACTCCATGCAAAGAGAAAGCAGCTTGTGTGTGGGGAGCTGAATCCCGGGGAGCGTCCCAGATCTTTCCTGGAAGGAGCTAGTGTTATTCATTCAGCATCTTTTCCCTCGTTGGTTGCTGAACGTATTAGCTCCAGTTACACTGCCAGCAGATGTGGCTGAGAGTGAGTGAGGTCCCTCTAACTCCTGCCTCCCTCTGGGAGCTCGCTGTTGAGAGGGTTAGCTCCCACATGCCGGCCTTCCTGAGATTGGACACTGAGGTGGCGGTACAGGCCGTCGCTGCGGAGTAGCTGAGGCGGGCACTTTCCAAAGTTCTCTCAGTTTTTTTTTTCCCGTTGGAGTTCAGGGAGATGTTTTGGCAGTTAGCTACGAGGGGAAACAGTAAAGACTGATTGAATTGCTTTAAAACATCCCGGCGATCATATCTTCCCCAGCAGGCCATGCTGGTTGGAGCAGATAAACACACTCTTCCTGTTCAGCTGCACATGTTTACAGCCTAATGGCTTTCTGGAATATAGCAGTCAAAAAGCAGACAAGCTGAAGGCGCACAGGGGAAGGACTGGACCACTGCTAGGAGCACAGAACAATAGACAAAGCTTTCCTAACACGCTGTCTGTGTGACTGAGATTAACCTCTTCATTAATGCATGATGTAGGGAGACCACCTCGCAGCTTTCCAAACGAACTTGATGCCCATCAGACTGTTTTGTGAGGTTTTATTTCCCATCTCCCCTTGCCGTGTGCTCTACCAGTCCCCGGTCAGGAGCCCACAGCTCTGAAAGCTGCAAGCAGCTGCGGGAAGGAATGCAAGAGCAGGCCTGAGATAAAATGTTCCAGTCTTGCCCTCCGCCCACCGATCGCTCTCTCTCTCTCCTGGAGGCGTTCACTCCTGGCTGGGTGAGATTCCCCGCTTGTTGGGCATCTCCCAGTATCTCCTCCAAATGGAACATCTATCCATTGGTGAGATTTAACAGTGGGTGGTGCCCTCGGGGTAATAGTGACTCTTTGTTAGCCGAGCCGAGCCCTGGCCTCTCCATGGTGCATTTCTGAAGAATACTCAGGCAGGGAGGCTGTCGATGGATCTTCCCGACTCTCGGGAATTCGAGGGGTCTCTCGCCTGCTTGGGGGCGCGGGGGGGGGGGGGGGGGGGTCTCACCTGCTTTCATCCCACCCCCAAACCCGCCAGCGTGAGGGTTGAGGCCATCAAATACCAACCTTCGTTCCAATCCCGATACCGTGACGTGAAACATCCTCTTTTCAAAGTAGCTGAACTGTGTCGGAGATTTCCTTCCCCTTTCACATTCGCCTCTTGAGTTGGAAGTGTGTAAGAGTTCAGCCTCTGCAGGTGGAGCTGGGTTTGCCTCACACATCCCCATTGCTGCAACAGGAAAGGCCTCCATTCACTGACTAGGCCCAGGCTCACATCTCAGAGTGGAATCTTATCACCGTTCCCGACGGCAGGATTTTCCCATCCAGCTGCCATGAACAGAGATTTGCCTGGCCGCCAAATTCTCCGACCTCGATGCAACAGGCGTGAATGGCAGGTTTTAAAAAATTCATTCATGGGACATGGGCGTCGCTGGCTGGCCAGCATTTATTGCCCATCCATAGTTGCCCGTGTTCAGAGGGCAATGAGAGTCAACCACATTGCTGTGGCTCTGGAGTCATGTAGGCCAGACTGGATAAGGATGGCTAAATTGTTCTGAGATCGCGTACAAACCGACTCAAGGACAGCTTCTTCCCTGCTGCGATCACGTGTGAGGGATGTGGGAATGGGGTCCCTCTCTCTGTTGTTCTTGTCCCATTTCCCCCTGCCCGTTCCCCCATGCTCACTGACTCACCCTGCCTCCCAGGCATTCTAAAGAGAATTCTAAAATTCTCATCCTTGTTACACTCCCGCCCCCATCTCTGTAATCTCCTCCAGCCCCTCCATCCCTCCGACATATCCACACTCCCCTCATTCTCCGCGTGTGCGATCCTAATTTAACTCCACCATTGCTGGCCACACCACAGCTGAATAGACCCTAAACTCCGGAATTCCCTTATTCACAGAATCCTACAGTGCAGAAGAAGGCCCATCGAGTCTGCACCGATCACAATCCCACCCAGGCCATATCTCCATAACCCCATGCATTTACCCCAGCTAGTCCTCCTGACACTCAGGGGCAATTTAGCACGGCCAATCAACCTGACCCACACATCTTTGGACTGTGGGAGGAAACCGGAGCGCCCGGAAGAAACCCATGCAGACACGGGGAGAACGTGCAGACTCCGCACAGACAGTGACCCGAGCCGGGAACTGAACCCGGTCCCTGGTGCTGTGAGGCAGCAGTGCTAACCACTGTGCCATCGTGCCGCTCCTTCTTAAACCTACTTACCTTTCTACGCCACGTTCCGTCTTTGAGATTCTCCTTCAATTCTACCTCATCTACCGAGTTGTTAGTCACTTCCGAATAGCACCTTGTGTGGTTCAGTGCCAGGCTTTGTTTGATAAGGCTCGTGTGCCAGCACCGCAGAGTGACTATATTAATGTGGGTTGCGGTGTTTTGTACTCAGTGCTTGGGCAAGGTTGACTGATACCCGACCTCCCCGGTGCAGCTCAAGTGCATGTCGAATTGAGGCTGAAGGCGCAATCACAGGGGAGGCAATGGCCTAGTGGTATTAATCTATTAATTTAATCTATTAAGGACTATTAATCCAGAAACTCAGCTAATGTTCTGGGGACGCGGATTCAAATCCCGCCACGGCAGCTGATGGAATTTGAATTCAATAAAAAATATCTGAGAAAAAATACCAAAGAATCTACTGATGGCCATGAAACCATTGTCGGAAAAACCCATCTGGTTTCATTAATGTCCTTTAGGGAAGGGAATCTTAGATTTGATTTTATTATTGTCACATGTATTGGGATACAGTGAAAAGTATTGTTTCTTACGCACTATACAAACAAAGCATACCGTTCATAGAGTACATAGAGGAGTGGGAAAGGAGAGGGTGCAGAATATAGTGTTACAGTCATAGCTAGGGTGTAGAGAAAGATCAGCTTAATATATGGTAGGTCCATTCAAAAGTCTGAACGCAGCAGGAAAGAAGCTGTTCTTGAGTCGATTTGTACGAATCTCAGACACTTTAGCCGTCAAAGAACAAAGAACAGTACAGCACAGGAAACAGGCCCTTCAGCCCTCCAAGCCTGTGCCGCTCCTTGGTCCAACTAGACCAATCGTTTGTATCCCTCCATTCCCAGGCTGCTCATGTGACTATCCAGGTAAGTCTTAAACGATGTCAGCGTGCCTGCCTCCACCACCCTACTTGGCAGCGCATTCCAGGCCCCCACCACCCTCTGTGTAAAAAACGTCCCTCTGATGTCTGAGTTATACTTCGCCCCTCTCAGCTTGAGCCCGTGACCCCTCGTGATCGTCACCTCCGACCTGGGAAAAAGCTTCCCACTGTTCACCCTATCTATACCCTTCATAATCTTGTATACCTCTATTAGATCTCCCCTCATTCTCCGTCTTTCCAAGGAGAACAACCCCAGTCTACCCAATCTCTCCTCATAGCTAAGACCCTCCATACCAGGCAACATCCTGGTAAACCTTCTCTGCGCTCTCTCCAATGCCTCCACGTCCTTCTGGTAGTGCGGCGACCAGAACTGGACGCAGTACTCCAAATGTGGAGCTGTATAGAACCAGCGTTCTATACAGCTGCATCATCAGACTCCAGCTTTTATACTCTATACCCCGTCCTATAAAGGCAAGCATACCATATGCCTTCTTCACCACCTTCTCCACCTGTGTTGCCACTTTCAAGGATTTGTGGACTTGCACACCTCGGTCCCTCTGTGTTTCTATACCCGTCCTTACCCGGTCGGGCCTACATGTGACACCCTGGACCCACTAAGTTGCCCCTTAGTGTCAGGAGGACTAGCTGGGGTAAATGCATGGGGTTATGGGGATGGGGCCTGGGGTGGGATTGTGATCGGTGCAGACTCGAGGGGCCTCCAGTTCTGCAATGTAGGACTCTCAACTACCCTCTGAACAAGGGCTGCTGGGGTTGGGCAATGACTGCTGGCCAGTCAGCGACATCCATATCCCATGAATAAATTTTTTTTAAAAACCTGCCGTTCACGCCACGCTGCCGCTCCAGCGAGGTCGGAGAATTTGGCGGACAGCCAAATCTCCGTTGACGGCAGCGGGATGGGAAAATCCCACCCCGCGTGAACGGTGATAAGATTCTGGCCTGAGATTTGAGCCTGGGCCTACTCAGTGAACGAAGGCCTCTCCTGTTCCAGCAATGGGGATGTCCCGAATGAACTGAGGCCCTTTCTCGCTGAAACAAAGAGAAGCCTTTAGAAGATAGCAGGAAACTTGGCTGCCAGTCAGTGAGGTCGTCAGGAAGCGACAGATGTGTTTCCTGCAACGTTTTTCATCACCAAAATCTCATCAATGAAACAAGTACACGTGACCAGCTTCAGGTGCTGTATCATTGGAATGGGACTTTTATTTTCCCCAATGAGATGTGAAGTGGCCCGGCCAGTAACTGATATCACAGTTGTTTTGAAAGCTCAAGGAAAAAAATTCAGAGGAAACTTCGACCAGTTTTGTTCTTTTTATATTGTACTTTCCACGTTTATTTTCTCCCCTTCGTTCGGCCCTCTCAGCCTGAGGGAAAGCTGCCTTGCGCTGGCTGCCTTATTTTGCTGTGGGGCAGTTGGCTCACCCCTACCCAATCGGCCATCTTTCCTGGGAAAGTGGCCTGTTTGATCCTGGAGGGCATCGAGGCTGATTCCTGGTCCTTTGAGGGATGTTTTAAAAAAAAATTATTTATTAGTCACAAGTAAGGCTTACATTAACACTGCAATGAAGTTACTGTGAAATTCCCCTAGTCGCAACAGTCCGGCACCTGTTTTGGGTCAATGCACCCTAACCAGCGCGTCTTTTGGACTGTGGGAGGAAACCGGAGCACCCGGAGGAAACCCACGCAGACACGGGGAGAATGTGCAAACTCCACACAGACAGTGACCCAAGCCGGGAATTGAACCCGGGTCCCTGGCGCTGTGAGGCAGCAGTGCCAACCACTGTGCCGCCGTGCCGCCCCTTGGGGTGGTTGGGGTGACTGCTGGGAAAATAAGGGAAATCTGGGTCAGGGAAGATCCCAGGGCTGGGCTGGGCTGCAGGTGGGTCGCCAATTAGTCCAATTGAGGCCCCAGTCAGGGGGCCATTTTGTGCAGGTGCTGTGGGCGGCACGGTGGCACAGTGGTTAGCGCCGCTGCCTCTCAGCGTCAGGGACCCGGGTTCGATTCCCGGCTTGGGTCACTGACTGTGTGGAGTTTGTATGTTCTCCCCGTGTCTGCGTGGGTTTCCTCCCACAGTCTGAAAGAGGTGCTGGTTAGGTGAATTGGCCATGCAAAATTCTCCCTCAGTGTACCCGAACAGGCGCCGGAGTGTGGTGACTAGAGGATTTTCACAGTAACTTCATTGCGATGTTAATATAAGCCTTACTAGTGACACTAATAAATCAAATTATTTTAGCAATGTCAGAGCAGCCTCCTCCACCTCCTCCGCACCGTCCCCAACCCCCTTCTCCCACCATGTGTGGGAGGCGGTCGTCTGGCAGCAGGTCAAGGGTCACTTGGAGGGCTCCGTACCCAATGACGGGTCACGGGGGTGAAAGGCCACTCTACCCCACCATTCCTACTGGCTCTGGGCCTCCAAGTTTCATGAAATCCTTGCACGCCACTGAGGTCATCTCCACGATGACATGCTCACACGGGCCCACCTCCCCCGGCAGCACCCACCTCTCAGGGACAGTTGGCCTGGCGTCACTGCGGATCCCCAGGACCACCAGCTTCAGGTGCCCCCTGCAGAGCGGCGAGCGCAGAAGCAGGCAGTTAGGAGGTCACCTCTCCCGAAAGCTCAGCCACAGGGCTGGGCCCCAAACGGCCTAGTAAGCTGCAGGAAAATCCAGCCTTTAACTTCCGGCCTTGGCCTACGTTCTGCAGTGGATTCCAGGAGCTGGGTTAGGAGTGAGAACCCTGTATTCTCCCTAAAACAGCAATGTTGCCGGGGGGTCACAGCACCTTAATGTCACCATGCAGCCAACTTTAATCATTCCTGTTCCCGAGAATGAAAAGCTTAACGTACGAGAAGTGTCTGAGGACTCTGGGTCTGTACTTGATGGAGTTTAGAAGGATGGAAGGGGGGGAAATCTCATTGAAACTCACAGAATACAGAAAGGCCTGGATAGAGTGGACGTGGGGAAGATGTATCCATTAGGAGAAGAGACTAGGATTCCGAGGACGCAGCCTCAGAGTAAAGGGACGACCCTTTAGAACTGAGATGAGGAGGAATTTCTTCAGCCAGAGGCTGGTGAATCTGTGGAATTCATTGCCACAGAGGGCTGTGAAGGCCAAGTCAGTGGGTGTATTTAAGCCAAAGATAAATAGGTTCTTGATTGGTAAGGGGATCAAAGGTTACGGGGAAAAGGCAGGAGAATGGGGTTGAGAAACTTATCAGCCATGATCGAATGGCGGGGTAGACTCAATGGGCCGAATGGCCTAATTCTGCTCCTATATCTTAGTGTCTTGCCATTAATGATCTGGTAACAGGGATGGAATTGGGTGGGGAACCAAACTCCCTTTGAAAGTAAATGTATGGATCTCTGTCGGTGAATGAGCCACATTTTCCTTTGTCCTAGAAGATGATGAAAAATTCAAAATAAACAGGAATGAGGGTGTCAGGTTTGGAACCGAGTACAAAGGCGAGCTTCTTGGTACTCTGGGCTATCTCGCGCTGACAGACTTTGCTCAGCAATAAAACCCAACTGCTGTGGATGACCCCTCCCTAAGTCTGGAGGAACACAGCACAAAGCCTTGCCTTGCTGTGACACTGCGGGGTTCCTTCGTAATGAGTTTATTGGCCTGCTTACAAGTATTGTTCCTTACAAAGCTTTGTGTGTGTTGCAGATAGACTGTATCAGAGGTGTGACGTCCAACTTTGCCGCAGGGGGGAGGGGGGGTGTCCAGAAGAGCCCACTACTGGCCAATGTCAGGCCACCTCCTGCCGCAGTGAAAACATGACGGGTTGCGTGGAAAATCCGACCCAATTTTCCACTTCCGCCCAAGTCAGTGGACTTCTGAATGGCTTGCCGCATTTTCCAGCCCCACGTCCTCCACGACAGAGCCACAAAATTCAGGCCAATGCCTCCATGCAACACCCCCTCAGCACTGCACTGGTGCATCAGCCTTGCTTCTTGTGTTCAACCCCGGGCTGGAATTTTCCAGCCCTTCACACCGGCGGGATCTTCCAGTCCCGTCACTGAGAAGGGAGGTTTCAATGACTCGCTGGTCTCTCCGTGGGGAAACCCTGGAAAAGCCACGGGAAAATTCCGGTTCCGGAGTGGGACTTGAACCCAGAACCTTCTCAAGTGCAACTGGGGAAGGACGTTGAATGCTGGTCTAGCCAGCGATGCCCGCATCCCAGGAATGAATAAATATAAACAAAAATCCTTGTGATTCAGAGGTAAGTTACCAACGGAGCCACAATTGATGCACAGGTGATACACAGGGGTGGCACAGTGGTTAGCACTGCTGCCTCACAGCAGCAGGGACCCGGGTTCGATTCCCGGCTTGGGTGACTGTGTGGAGTCTGCACATTCTCCCCGTGTCTGCCTGGGTTTCCTCCGGGTGCTCCGGCTTCCCTCCACAGTCTGAAAGATGTGCTGGTTAGGTGCATTGACCATACTGTGATACAACCAGAAAGAATGCTTTCTATGGCGCATCATACAGCTTAATTTTACCCTCTTAGAGGGATAGGCAACATCTGCTGTGCTCTCCTGTATGATTTCAAAATGGATCTCTCATAGCTGTGTTGGGAGATTTAAAGTGGATTTCCTGTTCCTTTGTATGTTGCTTCTTCTGCAGACTGTCTGGACAGCACGGTGGCACAGTGATTAGCACTGCTGCCTCAGAGCCAGGGACCCGGGTTCGATTCCCAGCCTGGGTCACTGTCTGTGTGGAGTCGGCAAGTTCTCCCCGTGTCTGCATGGGTTTCCTCCGGGTGCTCCGGTTTCCTCCCACACAGTCCGAAAGACGTGCTGGGTTAGGTGCATTGGCCATACTAAATTCTCTCTCAGAGTACCCGAACAGGCGCCGGATTGTGACGACTGGGGGATTTTCACAGTAACTTCATTGCAGTGTTAATGTCAGCCTACTTGTGAGACTAACAAATAAACTTCAAAAATGAAGGTAGGCAGGCAACATTAACGTACATGAGGGTGAGGCGAGGGGAGGGTGGGGATAGCTGTGGAAGGGAGAAACATTTAAGTTCAAGCTTTCAATTTGTATTTGAACTGAAGAATCTTCCCACATTCTCTCTGACAAACTGTACCAACCTGAAGTGAAGGTTCACTGTGTTTGAGGGCAAACTGCCAATGGCAGCTCCTACCACTGGGATGGGGATTTGTTTTTTTCAGTGCGTTGACAACCCTTGTCCCTGAGGTAGGAGCTACTGTTCCGCCACTGCTTGTTTCATTGGCTTGTGTGGACAGAGGTTTGGAAACTACTGCAACTTTCAGTCTACCTAAAAACCAGCGGCCCCAAATTGTCGTTAGATAGCTGGGCAGCCAATCAATCTGCCTTCTCCATGTAGGGCGGCACGGTGGCACAGTGGTCAGCACTGCTGCCTCACAGCGTCAGGGACCTGGGTTCAATTCCGGCCTCGGGTGACTGTCTGTGTGGAGTTTGCACGTTCTCCCCGTGTCTGCGTGGGTTTCCTCCGGGTGCTCCGGTTTCCTCCCACAGTCTGAAAGCTGTGCTGGTTAGGGTGAACAGGCGCCGCCGGAGTGTGGCGACGAGGGGAATTTCACAGTAACTTCATTGCAGTGTTAATATGAGCCTTTGCTTGTGACGAATAAATAAACTTTAAACTTCATCGCAAGCTCCAACAATTCGACATCACTCGACCCAAAACCATAAAATCCCGCCCAAGGACTATGGACTTTTCCATGGTCCACCCCTCGCCTGCTCCAGTTCCCGTGGCGGGGGGAATGGTAAAATTCTGGCCCTTGATTTGATTTGATAGAAACATAGAAGATCGGAGCAGGAGGAGGCCATTCGGCCCTTCAAGCCTGCTCCGCCATTCATCGCAATCATGGCTGATCGTCCAACTCAATGGCCTAATCCTGCTTTTTCCCATAACTTTTGATCCCATTCACCCCAAGTGCTATATCCAGCCGCCTCTTGAATGAAATTTGATTTATTATTGTCACATGTATTGGGATACAGTGAAAAGTATTGTTTCTTGTGCGCTTTACAGACAATGCATACCGTTCATAGAGTACATAGGGAAGAAGGAAAGGATGCAGATTACAGTCACAGCTAGGGTGTAGAGAAAAATCAGCTTAATATGTGATAGGTCCATTCAAACGTCTGACAGCAGCAGGGAAGAAGCTGTTCTTGAGTCGGTTGGTACGTGATCTCAGACTTTTGTATCTTTTTCCTGACGGAAGAAGGTGGAAGAGAGAATGTCCGGGGTCTATGGGGTCCTTAATTATGCTGGCTGCTTTACCGAGGCAGTGGGAAGTGTAGACAGAGTCACTGGATGGGAGGCTGGTTTGAGTGATGGACTGGGCTTCGTTCACAACCCTTTGTAGTTCCTTGTGGTCTTGGGCAGAGCAGGAGCCATACCAAGCTGTGATACAACCAGAAAGAATGCTTTCTATGGCACATCATACAGCTTAATTTCACCCTCTCGGAGGGATAGGTAACAACTGCTATTCTGTCCAGTCTAACTTCAAAATGGATCTATCATTATTGTATTGGGAGATTTAAAGTGTATTTCCTGTTCCTTTGTATTTTGCTTCTTCTGCAGACTATGTCTGGGCAGCATGGCGGCACGGTGGTTAGCACTGCTGCCTCACAGCGCCAGGGACCCGGGTTCGATTCCCAACTTAGGTCACTGTCTGTGCAGAGTCTGCACATTCTCCCCGTGTCTGCGTGGGTTTCCTCCGGGTGCTCCAGTTCCCTCCCACAGTCCAAAAGACGTGCTGGTTAGGGTGCATTGGCCACGCTAAATTCTCCCTCAGTGTACCCAAACTGGCGCCAGAGTGTGGCAACTAGGGGATTTTCGCAGTAACTTCATTCCAGTGTTAATGTAAGCCTACTTGTGACACCAATAAATAAATAAACTCAACGTGGCAGGGGCAGGTGCATAGACTCGGAATGAGGGGGACGTGGGAGGGAATGTGGCAGCATCTCTACACTACCCACCCCTGGGACCCATATTGCAAAAAAAAATGTTATTGTCGTAATTCAAAATAATTTAAAAATACTCCTGCCTTTCCTTTGGAGTCCAGGCCATCTTCCAGCATCTCATTTGAATCCGGGTCTCTTTAAGAGGGCAACATGAGCAGGATAAAAGCAAATTACTGCGGATGCTGGAATCTCCCGGGCGGGGGGGTTGGAATGAGGCATTTAAGAGGGCATTAATCATTTGACTCATTGGTAGTTGGTAGGTGAGTGGGCAGCTCAATGCCACTCTTGCCACTGGTTGAACCAGACTGGGGGGGTGGAGGGGGAGGCAGATTCGTGATGGATAGGTCGCCCACAGGATCTAATATGCCCCTTCCCCCCCCCCCCCCCCCGACACAACTCCCCTGCCTTCAAATCTATGGGCAGGGGAGGGTTAAGCCCTGCTCTATGTTGCTAAACCAGCAGTCTGGAGGCCAATGGAACGCTGGCCTTGAAATCTGGAGGGCTGGAGCATAAGGACACAGAAGTTATGCTGCAGTTACACAAACCCCGATTAGACCCTACTTAGAGTCACTGTGAGCACCGCACCTTAGGAAGGAGTTATGGGTCCTGGAGGGAGTGAGCGTAGGTTTACCAGAATGATACCTGGAATTCAAGGGTTAAGATACGAGGAGACATTATGCAAATTAGGCCTATTTTCTCTAGAATTTAGAAGTCTAAGCGTGATTCAAAGTCTTCACGATATCAACAGGAAAAGGCAGGGTAGATGAAGATAAGCTATCAACCCTGGTTGGCGATTCTAGAACTAGGGGGCTGGTCTCATTAGGGGTGGACTGTTCAGGACAGATGTCAGGAAGCACTTCTACACACGAAGGGTGACAAAGGGTTGGAACTCTTCCACAAACAGCAAGCAATACTAGATCAGTTGCTAATTTTAAGTCTGAGGTAGATACATTTTTGTTAAGCAAAGGTATTCAGGGATATGGGCCAAAGACAGGTATATATGGAGTTAGGCCACAGATCAGCCCTGATCTCAGAATGGTGGGACAGTCTCGAGGGGCTGAATGGTCTACTCCTGTTCCTATGGAGGAGTGAACCAGAGACTTAAGTTCAAATGCCACTGTAACGCCACTTGCGGGGAATTTAATTTCAATTAATTAAATACATTTGGAATTAAAAAACCACAGACCGGTAATGGTAACTATGCAACTATCATTGATTGTGATTAAAAGCCCATCACTAATATCCCTTTAGGGAAGGAAATCTGCCGTCCTTACCTGGTCTGGCCTACATGTGACTCCAGAGCCACAGCAATGTGGTTGACTCTCAACTGCTCTGAAATGGCCCAGCAAGTCACTCAGTCGCATAGAATCCCTACAGTGCAGAAGGAGACCATTCAGCTTATTGAGTCTGCACCGACCACAATCCCACCCACGCCCTATCCCCATAACCCCACATATTTACCCTGCTGATCCCCCTGACACTAAGGGTCAATTTTAGCATGGCCAATTAAGCTAACCCAGACATCTTTGGACTGTGGGAGGAAACCGGAGCAACCCGGAGGAAACCCACGCAGACACGGGGAGAACGTGCAAACTCCACACAGACAGTGACCCGAGCTGGGAATCGAACCCGGGTCCCTGGCGCTGTGAGGCAGCGGTGCTGACCACTGTGCCACCGTGCCATCCATAAAGATAGAGATGGGCAATAAATGTTGGCCTTGCCAGCAACCGCCCACATCCTGTGAATGAATATGAAGAAAATAATATCTCCTTGGGAATGGGAGTAAAATCTGTTCACCGGCCAGCCTCTTTCACCAGGGTGAAGCCGTCAGAAACCTAATGAGAGCCATGGCTAAGGGCCAGAGCGTTTAGCCTGAGGCTCTTTGTGCAATCTCAATGGACTGATCTTCACAAGATGGTTCCTGTATAATGGCTCGCGCCTCAGTCTAACTGGTCCAGTTGGTTGTCAGAAGCAGCTGACGTGACACTATTTACTGAATGACGGAAAGGCACTCTCATTCACAAAGACCCGAGTGCGGCAAGAAAGCTTCTTTACGGATGAAGAGCGCCATCGGCCTACCCAGTTCACGCTCTGCGGGGACACCCGCAGAATCCCCATCACAGGAATCTTTTACCTGCTCCCCGAATGATTCAGACACATCGGTCAGACCGGGTGAGGACAGAAGATTTCCTTCCCTAAAATTTAACTTCAGTTCAAATTCACAAATTTGGCGTGGTTGTGGTTAGATTTGAATTCATACTTCCGGCACGGTGGTTAGCGCCACTGCCTCACAGCGCCAGGGACCCGGGTTTGATTCCGGCCTCGGGTCACTGTCTGTGTGGAGTTTGCACGTTCTCCTTGAGTCTGCGTGGGTTTCCTCCGGGTGCTCCGGTTTCCTCCCACAGTCCAAAGATGTGCAGGTTAGGTGGATTGGCCATGCTAAATTGCCCCTTAGTGTCCCAGGATGTGTATGTTAGGTGGATTGGCCATGCTAAATTGCCCCTTAGTGTCCCGGGATGTGCCGGTTGGGGGGATTGGCCATGCTAAATTGCCCCTTAGTGTCCCAGGATGTGTATGTTAGGTGGGTTGGCCATGCTAAATTGCCCCTTAGTGTCCCAGGATGTGTAGGTTAGGTGGATTGACCATGCTAAATTGCCCCTTAGTGTCCCAGGATGTGTATGTTAGGTGGATTGGCCATGCTAAATTGCCCCTTAGTGTCCCAGGATGTGTATGTTAGGTGGGTTGGCCATGCTAAATTGCCCCTTAGTGTCCCAGGATGTGTATGTTAGGTGGGTTGGCCATGCTAAATTGCCCCTTAGTGTCCCAGGATGTGCAGGTTAGGTGGATTGGCCATGCTAAATTGCCCCTTAGTGTCCCGGGATGTGCAGGTTGGGGGGATTGGCCATGCTAAATTGCCCCTTAGTGTCCCAGGATGTGTATGTTAGGTGGATTGGCCATGCTAAATTGCCCCTTAGTGTCCCGGGATGTGCAGGTTGGGGGGATTGGCCATGCTAAATTGCCCCTTAGTGTCCCAGGATGTGTATGTTAGGTGGATTGACCATGCTAAATTGCCCCTTAGTGTCCCAGGATGTGTAGGTTAGGTGGATTGGCCATGCTAAATTGCCCCTTAGTGTCCCAGGATGTGCAGGTTAGGTGGATTGACCATGCTAAATTGCCCCTTAGTGTCCCAGGATGTGTAGGTTAGGAGGATTGGCCATGCTAAATTGCCCCTTAGTGTCCCAGGATGTGTAGGTTAGGTGGATTGACCATGCTAAATTGCCCCTTAGTGTCCCAGGATGTGCAGGTTAGGTGGATTGACCATGCTAAATTGCCCCTTAGTGTCCCAGGATGTGTAGGTTAGGAGGATTGGCCATGCTAAATTGCCCCTTAGTGTCCCAGGATGTGTAGGTTAGGTGCATTGGCCATGCTAAATTGCCCCTTAGTGTCCCAGGATGTGTAGGTTAGGTGGATTGACCATGCTAAATTGCCCCTTAGTGTCCCAGGATGTGTAGGTTAGGAGGATTGGCCATGCTAAATTGCCCCTTAGTGTCCCAGGATGTGCAGGTTGGGGGGATTGGCCATGCTGAATTGCCCCTTAGTGCCCCGGGATGTGCAGGTTGGGGGGATTGGCCATGCTAAATTGCCCCTTAGTGTCCCAGGATGTGTAGGTTAGGGGGATTGGCCATGCTAAATTGCCCCTTAGTGTCCCGGGATGTGCAGGTTGGGGGGATTGGCCATGCTAAATTGCCCCTTAGTGTCCCGGGATGTGCAGGTTGGGGGGATTGGCCGCCTCAGCGAGGTCCCCGGAGGAGGAGGTTGCCGGTGCAGGTTGTAGTCAAATTGTTTTTTTGGCACAGTCTGCTCTGGGAGCAGGATCCACCTGAAAAACTGCACACCTCAATCAGGGGCGCCCATCTCCAGCTGAACACACAGCACACCACACCCATCTCTGACTGTTTCTTGTTGCAAATAATACACACTGAAAATGTCCAACTCTGCAAACGTTTCTGAACGATTGCAGGGCAGGGTGGGAGAGAAAGAGGAGGGAGCGAAGCAGGAATTGCGGGAGATGTGTCCCCCATGACTGAAAATTGCTGACCTTGTCCCCTGCCTCTCCCAAGCTGAGCTCAATCGCTGGAGGAAGTGTGAAGCAGGGAAAGGCTGGAATTTTTCAGTCTGTCTCCTGGCCTCCCGAGGCTTTGGAGACCAGGACGGCTCCCTCAGGAAGAGGAGAAAGACGGGGAGGTCGTGTTCCGCACAGGCCTGAGGCCTTCCCTGCCTTCAGTTCCAGTCTAGGCCGTCCTCCACAACTGTGGCCCAGCTGCTGAATGCTTTTTTTAAACTTTTTAAAAAGTTGGCGAGAGGGCACCTCCGTTTCGAGGCCCCTAAGCTTCAAGAGTCCACCCACAGCCCTTAGTGAGCCCATCCTCTGGCCCCTAATCAGCCAATTGGGGGATAACCGCTCGCTGGGTGGCACGGTGGTTAGCGCGGCTGCCTCACGGCGCCAGGGACCCGAGTTCAATCCGAGCCTCGGGTGACTGTCTGTGTGGAGTTTTGCACATTCTCCCCGTGTCTGCGTGGGTTTCCTCCGGGTGCTTCGGTTTCCTCCCACTGTCCAAAGATGTGCAGGTTAGGCGGATTGGCCATGCTAAAATTGCCCCTTAGTGTCCCGGGATGTGTAGATTATGAGGATTAACCATGGTAAATGTGTGGGGTTACGGGGAAAGGGTGGGGCTTGAGGCCTGGATGCTCTGTCGGAGAGTCAGGGCAGACCCGATGGGCTGAACGGCCTGCTCTACACTGTAGGGATTCTATGATCCCCACATGGTGTAGTCTTCTGACCCTCAGGCCAGAAAAATCCCACCCGGGGCTTCAGAAGCCTGTTGGCCTTTCTACAGGATCCTAAGTTGTGGGCCGCTACTTGTAGAAATTCTCAGTTTGGAGGGGTCCTGTGATCCTCATCAAAAAGGTTAACGAGCAGCATCGCTGATGTGGGTCTTTGGGCTTGTCCAGGTGGAAACTAAAGGATTGTGCAGAGTTGCGTCAGACAAGTGTCAGCCATTGGGTTTGAACACAAGAGACTTTGAGAGAGGGAACAAAGAACAAACAAAGAACAATACAGCACAGGAACAGGCCCTTCGGCCCTCCAAGCCCGCGCCGCTCCTTGGTCCAAACTAGACCATTCTTTTGTATCCCTCCATTCCCACTCCGTTCCTATGGCTGTCTAGATAAGTCTTAAACGTTCCCAGTGTGTCCGCCTCCACCACCTTGCCTGGCAGCGCATTCCAGGCCCCCACCACCCTCTGTGTAAAATATGTCCTTCTGATATCTGTGTTAAACCTCCCCCGCCCTTCACCTTGAACCTATGACCCCCTCGTGAACGTCACCACCGACCTGGGGAAAAGCCTCCCACCGTTCACCCTATCTATGCCTTTCATAATTTTATACACCTCTATTAAGTCTCCCCTCATCCTCCGTCTTTCCAGGGAGAACAACCCCAGTTTCCCCAATCTCTCCTCATAACTAAGCCCCTCCATACCAGGCAACATCCTGGTAAACCTCCTCTGTACTCTCTCCAAAGCCTCCACGTCCTTCTGGTAGTGTGGCGACCAGAACTGGACGCAGTATTCCAAATGCGGCCGAACCAACGTTCTATACATCTGCAACAGGGAGAGGGAGCTAATTTTTTTATTTATTCATGGGACATGGGCGTCACTGGCTGGCCAGCATTTATTGTCCATCCCTAGTTGCCCTTGAACTGAGTGTCTTGCTGGGCCATTTCAGAGGGCAGTTGAGAGTCAACCACATTGCTGTGGCTCTGGAGTCACATGTAGACCAGACCAGGTAAGGACAGCAGAATTCCTTCCCTAAAGGACATTAGTGGGCGGCACTGTGGCACAGTGGTTAGCACTGCTGCTTCACAGCTCCAGTGACCTGGGTTCGATTCCCGGCTTGGGTCACTGTCTGTGTGGAGTTTGCACATTCTCCTCGTGTCTGCGTGGGTTTCCTCCGGGTGCTCCGGTTTCCTCCCACAGTCCAAAGATGTGCGGGTTAGGTTGATTGGCCATGCTACAAAATTGCCCCTTAGTGTCCTGAGATGCGTAGGTTAGAGGGATTAGCGGGTAAATATGTCGGGATATGGGGGTAGGGCCTGGGTGGGATTGTGGTCGGTGCAGACTCGATGGGCTGAATGGCCTCTTTCTGCACTGTATGTTTTCTATGATTCTATGATAGTGAACCAGATGCGTCTTTCTCACAATCGACCATGGTTTCATGGTCATCAGTAGATCCTTAATTCCGGATTTTAAAAAATTCAATTCAAATTCCACCATCTGCCGTGTCCCCAGAACATTAGCTGAGTTTCATAGATGAATAATCTAACGATAATGCCACGAGGCCATCACCTCCCCCTCATGGGCAAGTCACACTCAAACTCCTTATATATATATATATATATATAATTTAAAGTGGAACGTGAAGATGATGAGAGGTTTTTCCTGCGACTCTGCCAAATTAAGTCTCTAAGAAGACCCAAAGGCAACAATACTTTAAAGGAAAATCTACCTTCATTGTGCAATACTTTGCCATGGCAACACACGATGAATTGAGTAAGAGCTGCAGTTCCCCCCCCCACCCCCCTCCCTCCCTCTGGCGTATCAGGTGGTTTGAGTGTTTGCTACTCATTGTTGGCGACCTCTGCCTTTGTGATTTATTATTCAAAGCGCGTTTCAAGCCTGGGCCTATTGTGTAAGAATTCCTCCAACCTCCCTTCCCATGCCGTACGCAGGCTGGCATGGCCCCCGCTTCACCCAGTATCAAGCGTTGGGTAAATGAGGCCACTCTTGATTATCGTGGCATCCATGCCAGTCACACCACAGGCCTCGTAATCTCCGTGGTCGCTGCTGGTTTGTTGACGGGTTGGCCGACTGAGCCAATCACCCGCCATCCCCACAGGCCCGAATGCAGCGACGGGATTGGCCGGGTGGGAGAGTGTGCAGGGCATCGATTGGCCAGACCAGGAGGGGGGGGGGGGGAAGAAACACAAACACCTTTGGAATGTAGAATGGATGCAGGAATTGCTGGAAACACTCAGCGCGTTGGGCAGCATCTGTGGAGGAATGGGGTGAATGTGTCGTCGGAACTGGAAAAGATGCAACTGGGGTTTCTTTTTTAAAAGACCGGGAAGGAAAGGTCTTGCATTCAGATGGCGCCTGCCACGCCCATCGGACGTCTCCAACCACTTCCCAGCCAATGAAGTACTTTTTGAAGTGCAGTCACTGTTGCGGTGTAGGAAACAGTGCAGCTAATTTATACACAGCAAGATCCCACAAAGCGCAATGCGGTAACCATCAGGCCGCCTTCAGGCTTTCATCACGACCCCGATTCTGGGAGGTGGGCGGGGTGGGGGTCGGGTTTGAGAGTGAAATGTCCGAGTGGAAACATAATGAAACCTGATGTCTGGGGACCGAGGTTTTTTTTAGGTTCTGCTGCCAGGCACTTGAAGGTGCTTCCCAGATACAGTTTGCTGCATTAGTTTAATCTCATTGAGCCTGTACTGTTCTGCAGCACCTATCGGAAGCTCGTTACGAGCACCCGCCCGCACTCTCACTTCTTTCGAGCAGAGAATTATTAATATGACAGACAGCTCTGGAGGGAACTCGAGGACTTCACAGAGGCTTCCCACACCGTGATCACCCAGCCTGTGTTTGGTCTGTGTTTGGGGGCGGCACAGTGGTTAGCACTGCTGCCTCACAGCGCCAGGGAGCCGGCTCCGATTCCGGCCTCGGGTCACTGTCTTTGTGGAGTCTGCCCGTGTCTGCATGGGTTTCTTCCAAGTGCTCCGGTTTATTCCCACGCTCCAAAGATGTACAGGTTAGGTGGATTGGCCATGCTAAATTGCCCCTTAATGTCCAAAAGATGTGTAGGTTAGATGGATTGGCCATGGTAAATGTGTGGGGTTACGGGGGTGGGGTGATTTGATTTGATTTATTATTGTCACGTGTATTGGGACACAGTGAAAAGTATTGTTTCTTGCACGCTATACTGACAAAGCATACCGTTCATAGAGTACATAGGGGAGAAGGAAAGGAGAGGGTGCAGAATGTAGTGTTACAGTCACAGCTCGGGTGTAGAGAAAGATCAACTTAATAGAAGGTAGATCCATTCAAAAGTCTGATGGCAGCAGGGAAGAAGCTGTTCTTGAGTTGGTTGGTACGTGACCTCAGACTTTTGTATCTTTTTCCCAAGGGAAAAAGGTGGAAGAGAGTAGCCGGAATTCTACCGCCTTGCCCGTCACGGAATCGGAGCAGGCGAAGGGCGGACAGTGGAAATATCCAATGACCTCAGGCAGGATTTTCTGGTCTCGCTCAAGCAGGACTGTAAAATTCCGTCCACTATGTCCGGATGTGGGGTGGGCCTGGGTAAGATACTCTTTCAGAGAGTCTGTGCAGGCCCGATTGGCTTCCTTTTGCATGGGAGGCATTCTATGGTTCTATCTCCTTACTATCAGGCCTTGTGGCAGCTTACAGAGCTTGTGGTGTGGGTGTTCTGTCACTGGGGGAAAATCGAGGCCTTTATACCTCTGCAAAAATGGGCAGCAGGACAAACTGACTGTCCCAGTCTTGAAAGGGTGGCACAGTGGTTAGCACTGCTGCCTCACAACTCCAGGGACCTGGGTTCGATTCCCGGCTTGGGTCACCGCCTGTATAGAGTCTGCACATTCTCCCCGTGTCTGCGTGGGTTTCCTCCGGGTGCTCCGGTTTCCCCCCACAGTCCAAAGATGTGCGGGTTAGGTTGATTGGCCATGCTAAATTGCTCCTTAGAGGGTTAGAGGGACACTAAGGGGCAATGTTGGGTTACGGCGATAGGGCCTGGGGAGGGATTGTTGTCGGTGCATTCTGGATGGGCCGAATGACCTCCTTCTGCACTGCAGGGTTTCTTTCTAATAGCTGCTTGGCGTGGGTCTAGTGGTTTCACTAAAATGGTACCCGGCGCACAACCCCTGCCCGTGATAAACCTGAACCTTCCCACTCTTGTATTTTGCATCTGGGATCTGTGTTTAAACCTCTGCTGTGCCTCCAGGACAAACTGTGGTTTCACTGTCCCTGCCCTTCCTTTTGTCTGCAAGCCGTGTTGAAGATGTCTTTCTGCAAAGACTTGAATCAAATGAATGCTTTTAAGAAAAGTTAGCTTTGTTGAAAGAACGATTGCAATTGGAGTTAACGACGGAAGCATTTCAATGAGAAGGCTGGGGGGGGCTGGATGGATTAAAATAGCATTTTGGAAGTTTGCACGCACTTGTAAAAGGCCTCTGCAGCCCGGCCTGGGAAAGGGATCTGGGGGCTGAGCTGTCGAGAGTGCAAGCAGCAGAATCACGGGAGGGTTTGGAATGCAGTAGTTCAGTGCAACATGCCCTGACGTGCATGTGCCACCCAGGAGTCAGGCAGCAGGGAGCTAGCTACCTTCCCAATGTACCTGCTTCATCAGAATTCCCACCGTCCTGTTCACTCATGAATGCTCGGGTGGGGAGAAAAACAACAACTTGTATTTCTGTAGTGCTCTGAGTGTCACGAAAGGCTCCAAGGCCCTTCGCAGGAGCAGTACTATCCCATGTTTCTTTAGAAGGAACTCTTCAAAAATCCAGATAACGAAAGTACAACAAAACTTACTCCAACTTACAAATCAAAGAAAGGGTTTAATAAAGAAACATCTTTTTTTTTTGTTTATATCCAATTCAATCCAATTCAAAGTCTCAGCAAGTGATACGTTCCAGGTCAAAGCTGACAAGATAGGCTGACCACTTCCTGTCTTGGACTTGATCTACTTGATCCAAGCTGATTAGAGTAGGCATTGCACCTCATCCAAGGCTTGATCTCATTTGCATCTTAGCCAAAAGGCCGAGATGCCAAATTGCTTCAAATAAAGCTTCAGGGCCTCACCCCGGGCCTCTCCAAGCTCCCTACAATTCTACATAGTTTCTTCTTTATCGTGAATCAGCTGGTCAGCTGACTATTACATCACTCTGTAATTGGTTCCATGGTTCATTGGGTTGGCTGACCCTTACATCTTGTTCCCATTGGTCACATTACATCCAATACAAAGTTGTCACACCGGTTTACATTCTAACATCCCAAGGGGATATTAGGTCAGAGAGAAACATAGAAACTAGAAGGAGGAGCAGGCCATTCGGCCCTTCGAGCCTGCTCCGCCGTTCATTATGATCATGGCTGATCATCAAATTCAATATCCTGATCTCCCCCTTCCCCCCCATATCCCTTGATCCCTTTAGCCCCAAGAGCTATATCTAATTTCTTCTTGAAATCACACAACGACATTCTGTGGTAGTGAATTCCACACATTCACCACCCTCTGGATGAAGAAATTTCTCCTCACCTCAGTTCTGAAAGGTTTACCCCGTATCCTCAAACTGTGGGCGGCACGGTGGCACAGTGGTTAGCACTGCTGCCTCACAGTGCCAGGGACCCGGGTTCGATTCTGGCCTCGGGTTATTGTCTGTGTGGAGTCTGCACGTTCTCCCCGTGTCTGAGTGGGTTTCCTCCGGGTGCTCCGGTTTTCTCCAATACTCCAAAGATGTGCGGGTTAGGTTGATTGGCCATGCTAAATTGCCCCTTAGTGTCAGGGGGATTCGCAGGGTAAATATGTGGGGTTACAGGAATAGGGCCTGGGTGGTATTGTGATTGGTGCAGACCCGATGGGCCAAATGGCCTCCTTCTGCACTGTAGGGATGCTATGATCCCTAGTTCTGAACTCTCCCACCATCAGGAACATTCTTTCTGAATCTAATGTCTAACTCTGTTAGAATTTTATAAGTTGCTATGAGATCCCCTCTCACTCTTCTAAACTCCAGTGAATATAATCCTAACCGACCTAGTCTCTTCTCATATGGCAGACCTGCCATCCCAGCTGGCCAAAACCTGAGTTAAAGAGGAGCTTTTTAAAGGAGCATCTTAAAGATGGAGAGCGAAGTAGAGAGGCGGAGAGGAGTAGGGAGAGAACTCCAGGACTTGGAGTCTGGGCAGCCAAAGGCACAACTAGCCCAGTGTGGAGCGATTACTATGGGAATGCACGTAGGGCCAGGGTTAGAGGGGGCGCAGAGATCCTGGAGGGTGGTGGGACTGGAGGAGATTCCAGAGACAGGAAGGAGGCAAGGCTTCTGTTCTCCGTTTTCAAATCTAATCCTCTCTCGAATGCTGCCTTACGTTGGGGGTTCTGTACCACAGGCATTCCAAGACCCCCACTATTATTAATATGTGAGTCTAGACAGTGATTGTCGGAGGAGGGGAGAGGCTGAATTAGTTCCCACCAGATGTTTGTCACAAACACAATTTTCACGCGATTGAGCCAGGGACTGATTTCCTTCTCGTGTGTTTTCACAATGCTTTTATTTTCATTCAAATTAACAATGACAAGACCACATGTGGAAGAGCAAAGGCAATGTGGTGAGCAGTTCGCAATGTGATCGAGTCTGAACTTACATTAAAGCGTCTTTATAAATTCTAAAGGAGATGGAGAGACGAGAGAGGAAGCTGGGAGGAAAAGCCCTCTCTTCCCCGCCTACTTGTCACTTCCCCCGCTCCCCACATCCCTTCCCCGCTCCCCACATCCCTTCCCCGCTCCCCACATCCCTTCCCCGCTCCACACATCCCTCCCCCGCTCCCCACATCCCCTCCCCGCTCCACACATCCCTCCCCCGCTCCCCACATCCCCTCCCCGCTCCCCACATCCCCTCCCCGCTCCCCACATCCCTTCCCTGCTCCCCACATCCCTTCCCCGCTCCCCACATCCCTTCCCCGCTCCCCACATCCCTTCCCCGCTCCCCACATCCCTTCCCCGCTCCACACATCCCTTCCCCGCTCCACACATCCCTCCCCCGCTCCCCACATCCCCTCCCCGCTCCCCACATCTCTTCCCCGCTCCACACATCCCTTCCCCGCTCCCCACATCCCTTCCCCGCTCCACACATCCCTTCCCCGCTCCCCACATCCCTCCCCCGCTCCCCACATCCCCTCCCCGCTCCCCACATCCCTTCCCCGCTCCCCACATCCCCTCCCCGCTCCCCACATCTCTTCCCCGCTCCACACATCCCTTCCCCGCTCCCCACATCCCTTCCCCGCTCCACACATCCCTCCCCCGCTCCCCACATCCCTCCCCCGCTCCCCACATCCCCTCCCCGCTCCCCACATCCCCTCCCCGCTCCCCACATCCCCTCCCCGCTCCACACATCCCTCCCCCGCTCCCCACATCCCCTCCCCGCTCCCCACATCCCTTCCCCGCTCCCCACATCCCTCCCCCGCTCCACACATCCCCTCCCCGCTCCCCACATCCCCTCCCCGCTCCCCACATCCCCTCCCCGCTCCACACATCCCCTCCCCGCTCCCCACATCCCTTCCCCGCTCCCCACATCCCCTCCCCGCTCCCCACATCCCCTCCCCGCTCCACACATCCCCTCCCCGCTCCCCACATCCCTTCCCCGCTCCACACATCCCCTCCCCGCTCCCCACATCCCCTCCCCGCTCCCCACATCCCTTCCCCGCTCCACACATCCCTTCCCCGCTCCACACATCCCTTCCCCGCTCCACACATCCCTTCCCCGCTCCACACATCCCTTCCCCGCTCCACACATCCCCTCCCCGCTCCACACATCCCTCCCCTGCTCCACACATCCCTTCCCCGCTCCACACATCCCTCCCCCGCTCCACACATCCCTCCCCTGCTCCACACATCCCTTCCCCGCTCCACACATCCCTTCCCCGCTCCACACATCCCTTCCCCGCTCCACACATCCCTCCCCCGCTCCCCACATCCCTCCCCCGCTCCCCACATCCCTCCCCCGACTATAACACTTCACCAATGAAGTAAACATTCTTCAATCTTCGTTGGAGATCTGAATTTTCAGCCACTTTATGCTTCAGGAGGAGCCTTGATGAATGTGAATTCTCAGCATCTTCCAGAGTGTCTTCTTCCATAAACTGAGGGACAAATGCATGGCACGGCGGCACAGTGGTTAGCACTGCTGCCTCACAGCTCCAGGGACCCGGGTTCGATTCCAGCCTCTGGGTCACTGTCTGTGTGGAGTTTGCACATTCTTCTCGTGTCTGCGTGGGTTTCTTCCGGGCGCTCCGATTTCCTCCCACAATCCAGATGTGCAGGTTAGGTGGATTGGCCATGCTAAATTGACCCTTAAGGTCCCAAGATGTGTAGGTTTGGGGGGATTAGCGGGGTGGGGTTATGGGGATACGGCAGGGTTGGATGCTCTGTTGGAGAGTCGGTGTGGACTGGCTGGGCCGAATGGCCTCCTTCTGCACTGTGGGCAGTCTACTCTATGATTCTGAGCCGGATGTTCGTCGCAAAGTGGCAAGACAACGTGGTATTTTTAGTTTGATTTCAGCGCTCATCCAACCCCAATTCCAACCAGCGTTCCTAGCACTGAGTAACCGAGCTCAACATGTAGCTTCAATGCGGAGTTGCTCACTGGAGATACCCCGGAACACAGCTGTAATCTGTGTTATCAGCATCTGGACGCAAGGGTTGATTAACTGGAGGACGTGTCCATGGTGCTGTCTGGGCGACGCTGCTGCCAAGCTAGGTCCTGGGTAGCAGGAGGGCGCGCAGTTCGTGCCTGCGTGTGGAAAGTATTCCCTTGCGCTGAAGGTGTTACGGGAATGCAAGTTGTTGTTGTATGCACGCCACGCTACGGCCAGAATTTTACTGGCACCCCGCCCTGATTCCGGGGGCGGGTGAGGCTCGGAGAACGGCATTCTCCGTTGGCCTTGGGCTGGATCATACGGACCTCGGACAGACGTGCCGGTAACATTCCACCCTACAATTCTCGGAATAGCTGGCAAATGGCCTCAAAGAAAGACAGCTCCTGAAGAGAGAGAATGTAGACCCTCCATTTAGGAACTCTCACCCGAATCTGCACCCCGCTCGCCCAACCTCACCCCTGACTGACGATCTGGATTACAGAGGTGGCCCAAGCTCCAGAGATGCCTGCTCCCTTGCTTTGGATTCCGGGGGCTAAGCGTTTTTCTTTTTGTGAAAGGGGTTGTAAGTTTTGGCCCTTGGTCCTTATTGTTTGGTGCATTTTTCAGTGCGCTTTGAAAAGAGAATGGTGAATACAGATTCCACCCCCTCCCCCCCGCCAGAATTTGGGATGGGATACAGAGGTCGTGTGCCCCTTTAAGGCTCAGCGGGTCATGTGACCTGTTCATAGAATCATAGAATCCCTACAGTGCAGAAGGAGGCCATTCGGCCCATCAAGTCTGCACCGACCACAATCCCACCCAGGCCCTACCCCCACATATTTTACCCATTAATCCCTCTAACCTACACATCCCAGGACTCTAAGGGGCAATTTTTAACCTGGCCAATCAACCTAACCCGCACATCTTTGGACTGTGGGAGGAAACCGGAGCACCCGGAGAAAACCCACGCAGACACGAGGAGAATGTGCAAACTCCACACAGACTGTGACCCGAGCCGGGAATCGAACCCGGGACCCTGGAGCTGTGAAGCTGCAGTGCTAACTACTGTGCTACCGTGCCGCCCAACCACTGTGCTACCGTGCCGCCCGTTCGGCCAACAGTGCTGGAGTTGAACTGGGGGTTTTTCTTGCAGTTAGGAGTCTGGAGTCGTGGAGCGCGGTAACCTTTATCTCACTCTCTGTAAATAGTTATTTATCTTAATAAACCATCCATTCGGTAATCTAGCTGGTAGTCATTCATCTTGGCAAGATACTACAGATACGGACCTGCCCATTAATAGTTTAAAGCTTATTTATTAGTGTCACAAGTAGGCTTACATTAACACTGCAATGAAGTTACTGTGAAAATCCCCGACTCACCACACTCCGGCGCCTGTTCGGGTACACTGAGGGAGAATTTAGCATGGCCAATTCACCTAACCAGCACGTCTTTCAGACTGAGAGGGGAAACCGGAGCACCCGGAGGAAACCCACGCAGACACGGGGAGAACGTACAGATTCCGCACAGACAGTGACCCAAGCCGGGAATCGAACCCGGGTTCCTGGCGCTGTGAGGCAGCAGTGCGAACCACTCCCCTCCCCCATTCTTCCCTTGATCCACCGGGAATCACAAGCCCCTCCTGAAATCCACCTCACCAGCGCTTCCTGTTCTTTCTGCGGCCTTGGTGCAAATACAAGAACACAGCAGGCCATTCGACCCATCAAACCTGCTCCACCGTTTGATAAGATCATGGCTGATCTGATTGGGGGGGAGGGGGTGGCGAGAATTCCAAAGGCCAGTGACCCTCTGCGAATGAGAGAGAATTTCTCCTCTTATTTTCTTATTCATTCGTGGGATATGGGCGTCGCTGGCTGGCCAGCATTTATTGCCCATCCCTAGTTGCCCTTGGAGGGCAGTTGAGAGTCAACCACATTGCTGTGGCTCTGGCGTCACATGTAGGCCAGACCGGGAAAGGACGGCAGATTTCTTTCCCTAAAGGAACCAGATGGTTTTTTCCGACAATCGACAATGGTTTCATGGTCATCAGTAGATTCCTAATTCCATATTTTTTTTATTGAATTCAAATTTCACCATCTGCCGTGGTGGGATTGGAACCCGGGTCCCCAGGACATTAGCGGAGTTTCTGGTTTGATAGTCTAGCGATAATTCCATGAGGCCATTGCTTCCCCATCTCAGTCCTTTAATGGGAGACCCATAATTTTTGAACTGTGGCCCTCTAGTTCCAGACTGCCCCTCACAGGAAGGGGGCGGACAAGAGGCCCAGCGATTGTTCTGAAGGTGACGAGCCGGCGTGGCTGAGGTCACAGAGGCTGCAGTCAGCAAGGAGCTCATACTTTTGAAGACAGAGGAGCTGCTCTGTGTTCTGCCTTGTGATGTCAGAATTACTGGTTCCGAGAACGAGAGAGGTCTATTCTGTCACTCCTCTGGAACCTCAAGCCCCCACAGCATAGTAACTGTTTGAATCTAAATAATCAGCCACGTGTTGGAGGTCGCAGACCCGTAACCACACCATGTGACTCTGAGAGCGAAGGGAGAGGCCCGTGAGGGGCCTAGCATCCAGGTCAGTTCTTTGTTTCTTCGGTAGAAACCCTTGGCTGAAGAAAAGCTAATAGGTAGCTCCAGGCAATGGTTTGAGGCTTCTTCGGGAAGCGGGTCTTGTTGAGACCGAGTCCTTTAAAAGGTGAAAACCTTCTTCTTTTACATGGTGAGTTGTTGGGATCGGGACTGCGCTGCCTGGAAGGCCGGTGGAAGCGGATTCAGCGGCAATTTTCAAAAGGGAACTGGGTGAATGTTTGAAGGGAAGGGAGTTGAAGTGCTGTGGGGAGAGAGCCTGGAGATTGGGAGTGATGGGATATCTGTGCCAAAGATCCTTTCCTCAGTGCCTAGAATGAAATAGCCAGTTGGTGAGTGTATTCCAGTACGCACCAACATGCTCTGTCAAAAAGGAAGTGTTTCCTGAAGATGCCTCTCACTCTATAGCCAGATAGCTTCATGCTCTGGTTACCGACCCTCCTGCCAACGGGAACCAGTTTCTTCTTCTTCGCTTTATCTCACGATTGGAACAGCTCTACCCTGTCCCCTCTTAACCTTCTTGGCTCCAATGAGAACAGCCCCAGCTTCTGCAGGCCTTCAGCAAACACATCCTGATTTATTCCAAATTTATCATTGACTTTTGGCCTCCACTTATCCCCTTGATTGTTGAGTCTGGAAATTAGACCATTAAGAAAATAGGAAAAGAGACCTCAGGCAGAATTTTCCAGCCGCGCTCGCCTCAAAATTGGAAAGTCCCACTGCCCCAACCCGCGCCGATTCCCGTGGCGGGCGGGACAGGAAAAGTCCACCGCCCCCCTCATCTCCCCCCGATTTTTAAAATCTGAAACAAAATGTGAGTTTTCAAAGATCCCTGAATGAAAACAGAAAATGCTGGTAAAACTCAGCAGGTTTGACAGCAACTGTGAAGCAAGAAAGAGAGTTAACGCTTTGATTCCATATGGCTCTTCACAGATGACCAGTTCCGAATTCGTCGAATCCCTACAGTGCAGAAGGAGGCCATTCAGCCCATCGAGTCTGCACTGACAACAATCCCACCCATGACCTATCCCCATAACACCACATATTAACCCTGTTAATCCCCTGACACTAAGGGACTAAGGACACTTAGCATGGCCAACCAACCTAACCCGCACATCTTTGGACAGTGGGAGGAAACCGGAGCACCCGGAGGAAACCCACGCAGACACGGGGAGAACGTGCAAACTCCACACAGACAGTGACCCAAGCCAGGAATTGAACCCGGGTCTCTATTCACACAGAGAATCCCTCTCCACACAGAGAATTATTAGGGCTCAGAAGGGAACCATTGTATCCACTGGACTCCACCATTGGTGACTGTGTATTCAGCTGCCGAGGCCTCTCTACCTCGCTTTCCTCCAAGAGGCACCTCAAAATCTATCTTTGTAACATCTGCCTTCATATCTCCACCTGTGAATTGGTGTCAACTTCTGTTTTGTAATGTTCCCATGGGATGTTTGATTGGATTTAATTTGATTTATTATTGTCACATGTATTAGTATACAGTGAGAAGTGTTGTTACTTGCGCGCTATACAGACACAAGATTATATTCACTGGAGTTTAGAAGAGTGAGAGGGGATCTCGTATAAACTTATAAAAGGGTTAGACGGGGTAGATTCAGAAAGAATGTTCCTGATGGTGGGGGAGTCCAGAACTAGGGGTCATAGTTTGAGGATAAGGTGTAAACCTTTTAGAACTGAGGTGGGGAGAACTTTCTTCACCCAGAGGGTGGTGAATGTGTGGAATTCACGACCACAGAATGTAGTTGAGGCCAAAACGTTGTGTGATTTCAAGAAGAAATTAGATGTAGCTCTTGGGGCGAAAGGGATCAAGGGATATGGGGGGAAGCGGGGGATCAGGATATTGAATTCGATGATCAGCCATGATCAAAATGAATGGCGGAACAGGCTCGAAGGGCCAAATGGCCTCCTCCCTGCTTCTAGTTTCTATGTTGCTATGTCTATGTTTCTAAAGCATACCGTTCATAGAGAAGGAAAGGAGAGAGTGCAGAATGTAGTGTTACAGTCATAGCTAGGGTATAGAGAAAGATCAGCTTAATGCGAGGTAGGTCCATTCAAAAGTCTGAGGGCAGCAGAGAAGAAGCTATTCTTGAGTCGGTTGGTACGTCATGACGTGAATATAAGTTGGTACCGTTGGCTTTATTTATACATAACCTGGTTTAATGGTTTGAAGGATCAAGTATAATAACCGCAGTGCGTCACACGACATGGTAATGACATCACCAGCTCCCAGTCTTATCCTATCTGCTCCTTTCATCCCCTTTCTTGTGTGAAGCTCTGTTCGTGTGTTCACAGATCGATGTCCACCCGTGAACATTTTTGCTTTGGTGCGTGTGTGTTGCATTGTTCTATCCACCAGAAGTTGCCCATCCATCCTTGTGATGTACTGCCTTCCTACACCAATTGGAAAGCAGGAAGACTCATTACCCGACTATCAGCCAAACAGCAAATTCCCCCATTTTCGATATACTTATATCTGGTTAGAAAAAATGTTCAAAGAAAAGTCCAAAGATGTGCGGGTTAGGTTGATTGGCCATGCTAAAACTGCCTTTAGTGTCCTGAGATGTGTAGGTTAGAGGGATTAGTGGGTAAAATATGTAGGGGTATAGGGGTAGGGCCTGGGTGGGATTGTGGTCGGTGCAGACTCGATGGGCCGAATGGCCTCTTTCTGCACTGCAGGGTTTCTATGATTTCTATGAAAATGAGAGAAAATTAAAACAGCTTCTTTTTTTTTTGCTCCGGGGTTGAACACAGCAGTGTCCTGGAGATTCATCATCAATCCTGGAAACTCCAGGCCAATCCTGAAGATTCCAGACCATTCCTGGAGACTCTAAGCTGTGGCACAGTGGTTAGCACTGCCGCCTCACAGCGCCAGGGACTCGGGTTCGATTCTGTGTTTGGGTCACTGTCTGTGTGGAGTCTGCACATTCTCCCCGTGTCTGCATGGGTTTTCTCCGGGTGCTCCAGTTTCCTCCCACAGTCCAAAAACAGTGCTGGTTAGGTGCATTGGCCAGGCTAAATTCTCCCTCAGTGTACCCGAGCAGGCGCCGGAGTGTGGCGACTAGGGGATTTTCACAGTAACTTCATTGCAGTGTTAATATAAGCCTACTTAGAATACATAGAATACCCACAGTGCAGAAGGGGGCCATTCGGCCCATCGAGCCTGCAATAGCAACAATCCCACTCAGGCCCTATCCCCGTAACACCACATATTTACCCCACCAATCTCCCTGACATCCCCCAAACACTAAGTAGCAATTTTGCATGGCCAAGCCACCTAACCGGCACATCTTTGCATTGTGGGAGGGAACCAGAACACCCAGAGGAAATCCATGCTGACACGGGGAGAATGTGCGAACTCCACACAGATGGAGTCCAAAGATGTGCGGGTTAGGTTGATTGGCCAGGTTAAAAATTGCCCCTTAGAGTCCTGAGATGCGTAGGTTGGAGGGATTAGCGGGTAAATATGTGGGGGTAGGGCTTGGGTGGGATTGTGGTCGGTGCAGACTCGATGGGCTGAATGGCCTCCTTCTGCACTGTAGGGTTTCTATGTTTCTATGATGGTGGCTCAAGCCAGGAATCGAACCCGGATCCCTGGCGCTGTGAGGCAGCAGTGCTAACACGCTGTGCCACCTTGCTCCATTTGGCATCCTCGCCCCCCTCACTTCCTCCCCCTACTCTGACGCCCAGAGCACTCGGCCGCCCATGTGTTGCTAAGAGGCAAGCTGCCTCCCAAACTGTGAGTGATGACTGAAACTTGTCCCCTCGTTGTCTTTGCCCAGGCACATGAAGATCCATGAGAAGGAGCCCGCCAGCGCGATGGGCTCCAGCCCCCAGTCCCCCACCAAACGCCGAAGGCTCTCGGTCAAAAGGAAACTGAGCCAAGAAGAAGGGGAGGCGAAGGAGGAAGAATCGCTCAGCAAAAAGGTACTTGAATCTCGTTTGTGTTCCATTGGCAGATGTCCACTTTTCCCATCCCGGTGCAGCCAGTGCTGCCCATTCGCTGAACTGTATCTGACATTTTGTTTTTGAGCTTGAGTGTGGGCTGGTTGAATAAGGTTTAACACAGTAAGAAGTCTCACAACACCAGGTTAAAGTCCAACAGGTTTATTTGGTAGCAAAAGCCACGAGCTTTCAGAGCGCTGCTCCTTTATCAGGTGGCTTTTGCTACCAAATAAACCTGTTGGGACTTTAACCTGGTGTTGTGAGACTTCTTACTGTATTTACCCCAGTCCAAAGCTGGCATCTCCACATCATGAGTAAGGTTTACCAGACCAGGAACAGGCGGGTCGTCTTAGGAGGAGAGGTTAGGTTTTTATCCACCAGTGTTTAGAAAATAAGAGGCTACTTGATCAAAACCCTTAAGATCCTGAGGGGGTATTGACAGGGTGGATGTGGAAAGGATGTTTCTTCTTGTTGGAGAATCTAGAACGAGGGGTTGACTGATTAAAAATAACACGTCATTCATTTACATAACACGTCCAAAGATGTGCGGGTTAGGTTAATTGGCCAGGTTAAAAAATTGCCCCTTAGAGTCCTGGGATGCGTAGGTTAGAGGGATTAGTGGGTAAAATATGTGGGGGTAGGGCCTGGGTGGGATTGTGGTCGGTGCAGACTCGATGGGCCGAATGGCCTCCTTCTGCACTGTAGGGTTTCTATGATTTCTATGATTTAAGATACAGACGAGGAGAATTTTTTCTCTGAGGGTCGTGAGTCTTTAGAACTCTCTCTGATTTGATTTGATTTATTATTGTCACATATATTAGTATACAGTGAAAAGTATTGTTTCTTGCACGCTATACAGACAAAGCATACCGTTCATAGAGAAGGAAACGAGAGAGTGCAGCATGTAAAAGAGCTAGGATAAAGTTTTAGAAGCATAGAACAAGAGTTAAAGATAGGATTAGAAGGTTTGCTGGGCACAGCTTGCAAGAAGTTCCATTGGCAACAATGGAACGCTCTCCGACGCCGTCTTGGTTCAGATTCCTCTTGGTTCTTTCTCAGTGGAAACAGAGTCTTTGAATATTTTTAAGGCAGCACTAGGTAGATTCTGGTTTAACAAGGGGTGGAATGTTATCAAGGATAGGTAGGAATGTGCAGTTGAGGTTACAATCAGGTCAGCCATGATCCTGTTGAATGGTAGAAGAGGCTGGAGGGGCTGAGTGGCCTACTCCTGCTCTGAATTGGTAAGTTTGTGTGTCTACACGCTGCCCATTGAATAAAATAATTTTCTTTAATCTGCCTCCTCCGAGTAATGCTGATCAGGTAGGAAACAGTCTGAAGTAGTCCCTTACGATCTCGATAGGGCAAAAGGACATCTTGTTAGGGTATAGTCACTGCTGTAAGGTAGGAAACACAGCAGCTAATTTGTACATAGCAAGCTCCCACACACGGCAACGTGATAATGATCAAGTAATCTGTTTTTTGAGTTGTTGGTTGAGGGATAAATATTGGCCAGGACACTGGGGATAACTCCCCTGTTGTCCTTCGAAATAGTGGCCATGGGATCCTTTACACCCCTCACCCTGAGCAGATACGTAGGACCTCAATTTAAGTCTCACCCGAAAGATGGCATCTCAGACCGTGCAGCACTCCGGCAGTACTGCACCGGAGTGTCAAGCTTAGATTTTTATGCTGGAACCTTGGGATGGGGCTCAAGTGAATGAAAGGCCGGTGTTAGTTTTCAGGAGAGAAACACTTTCCCCTTTCAGGCAGGCTGTGGGGCAGCTTAGAAACCAAAGAGACTTAGAGGAGTCCAAGATGGGATCCTGGGTAGGCCCTGCCTTTTAGTGCAAGATGCTGTTTTGGTAAAAGAGTTTAGACATGAGAATGGTCATCCCAAAGCCCGCCATTACTGTTTCCAGGCCCACTGGAGACACGCCAGGAGACACTTTATCGCTAGACTATTAATCCAGAAACTCAGCTAATGTTCTGGGAACCCGGGTTCAAATCCCGCCACGGCAGATGGTGGAATTTGAATTCAATTAAAAATAACTGGAATTAGGAATCTACTGATGACCACGAAACCATTGCTGGAAAAACCCATCTGGTTTACTAATTTCCCTTTAGGGAAGGAAATCTGCCGTCCTTACCTGGTCTGGCCTACATGTGACTCCAGAGCAACAGCAATGTGGTTGACTCTCAACTGCCCTCGGGCAACTAGGGATGGGCAATAACTGCTGGCCAGCCAGTGACGCCCGTGTCCCATCATTGAATAAAAAGAAGACTTCACCCAAAGCTCTGTTATCGATGCCTCACGGAATTCACTGAAGTCAGTGCATTATTGGAGTCACCAGAAGATAGGGAGAGCTGGTGGGGGGATCTTTCTCAGGGGTCCCCGTGACCTAGAGGGGAAATGGGAAGAGATCAGCCCCCCCCCCCCCCCGCCTCGCCCCAGAGCAGCAGCAGCTGGAGGTGGCGAAAGGGGCAGGAGTGCCCTCAACAGGACACCCTCCCGGAGTTCTCAAGAACTAAGACAAGTGCCTGAGAAAAGGGTTGTGCTTTACACTGGAGAGCCAGTGTACAGTGTACACAGGCCAGATCTGTGGCCTGGTGCTGGGAAGACTGGTAGATCTCTCGGACACAATTTCCAATGTCAGCAAAGGCCACAACAGCATTTAATCAATCACCTCTCCCACTCCTCTGCCTTCTAAATAAGGCTGTGTTAGTGTGAGGCCTCTCTCTCTCTCTCTCTCTCTCTGCCCCTAAGCCACGCCGACACATGCCGTTGTCTGTCAGGCAGTGCACGCTGCGTCTCCCTCTGCCCTCAGGAGAGAGAGTCTTATTTTCCAGGGGAGTTAGAAACACTGCCAGAACTACCTCAGGAAGAATGTTTGAGGTGGGGGGAATTCTCCCTGGTGCCTGGAAGTAATTCTTCCCCTGCCACTACTGATAACCAGAATGGATGCGTGCCAAGCAGTGTGTATCTGAGAAATATACTGAATGTAGAAACTCAGAAAACAGGCCCCTCTATTTCCTTTCTACATCATTTCCTGTGGAGTGAAGCCTTGCTTCCAGTTAAAGCATCGTTCCCACCCCACAATAGCCTGACTGAGTGCAGGAATGCAGCACAAACTGTGTGTGTCTGTGTATCGTGTGTCTGCATATCGTGTGTGTGAGTGTGTGTATTTCTGTGTGCATCTGACTGTCTCTGTCTTTGTGCACATCTGTGTGAGAGTCACTGTGTGTCACTGTGTATCTGTGTGTTTGTGTGTGTGCACGTCTGTGTGTAGTTCTGCATGTGTGTATTTCTGTGTTTGTGCACATCTGCGTGTGTGTGTGTATTTCTGTGTGTGTGCAAGCGTGTGTATATGTGTAGCACTGTCTGTGTGTGTGTGTTTGTGCGTGTGTGGTTGTACGTGTGTGTGTGTTTGTGTGTGTGTGTGTTTGTACGTATCTGCGTGTGTAGCTCTGTGCGTATGTGTTTGTGTTTATGTGTGAGTGTGTGCGTGAGTGTGTTTGTGCGTGTGTGTTTGTGCGTGCGTATGTGTTTGCATGCATACGTGTGTGTTTGTGCGTGCGTGCGTGTGTGTGTATTTGTGTGTGCATGTGTGTTTGTGTATTTGTGTGTATGTGTGCGTCCATTTGTGTGTGTGTATGTGTGCGTGTGTTTGTGCGTGTGTTTGTGCGTGTGTTTGTGCATGTGTGTGTGTGTGTGAGTGTGTGTGTGAGTGTGTGTGTGTGTGTGTGTGTGAGTGTGTGTGTGAGTGTGTGTGAGAGTGTGTGTGAGAGTGTGTGTGAGTGTGTGTGCGTGAGCGTGTGTGCATGAGCGTGTGCGTGAGCGTGTGTGTGTGTGTGTGTGCATGTTAGCTGCGTTCAGTATGTACTTGACAGGCACATCTGCATTTATACCTGGCTCTGAGTAACCGAGTGAGTTTGTGAGGTTTGTGCAGAGCACAGTGAGGGCCGACCACATCCAGGTCAGAGTGGGCCGCGTTACTGAAGCCCTTGGGGTTTTTTTCACACGACACGGTCATTTGTCTTTCTGCTGATCTCAGCTGGAGCATAGCTGAGATTATTGAGTTGATGTTGGAATGTGAACTCTGAACCTCTCGAGTTACCCGTCCACTACAGGCTGAGATAGTGTTGTCTCAGCCTGCACAAATCCGTTTCCAAACACAAAATAATGCAGGGGGCTTGATTCAGTGATCACCCCTCTGAATCTCTGCCACAGGCGAGTGGATTGAAGTCCTCCTCTGAAGGAGTGAGCCAGTAATATGGGCTGTGTAGTACTGACTGGGTGATGCGTTTTGCTAAAGTGCCTCTCGGGTGAGATGTTCATCTGGGGTCCGGTGGCCCCTCTCGGGCAGATGTCTAAGGTCGTCCGCCCAGATTGAAATCACAGATGGATGCTCACCAGGAAGTGTTGCCAACAGTTTCTGGAGGTTTAACCACATGACTTCGCCAACACCCTAGCCATTAGTCAGCCAACACATCGATCCTTGTGACATACTGTCTTCCTGCACCAATTGTGTATGTTGGCCTCCATTGTGAGAGGTTTTGAGCACAGGAGCAGGGATGTGTTGATGCAATCATACAGGGCCTTGGTGAGGCCACACCTGGAGTATTGTGTGCAGTTTTGGTCTCCTTTTCTGAGGAAGGATGTTCTTGCTCTCGAGGGAGTGCAGCGAAGGTTTCCCAGGCTGATTCCGGGGATGACGGGATTGATATATGAGGAGAGATTGACTAGGTTAGGATTGTTTTCGCTGGAGTTCAGACGAATGAGGGGGGTGGGGGATCTCATAGAGACTTATAAAATTCTAACAGGATTAGACAGGGTAGATGCAGGGAGGATGTTCCCGATGGTGGGGGAGTCCAGAATCAGGGGTCACAGTCTGAGGATTCGGGGTAGACCATTTAAGATGGAGATTAGGAGACATTTCTTCACCCAAAGAGTGGTGGGCCTGTGGAATTCATTACCACAGGAAGTAGTTGATGCCAAAAGAGGCAGCTGGATATAGCACTTGGAGCGAATGGGATTAAAGGTTATGGGGAGAAAGCAGGATTAGGCTATTGAGTTGGATGATCAGCCATGATGGTGATGAATGGTGGAGCAGGCTTGAAGGGCCAAATGGCCTCCTCCTGCTCCTATCTTCTATGTTTCTATGTAAGTGGAAAGCAAAGATACTCATGACCCAACTGATGATGCTTGACTGTAGCCAAACTGCCTCTCCCCACCATTTTCAATATTGTGATATAGGATAAAGAGAAATGTGTTCCAAAGCTTCACAACCCTCTGAGTGAAGACATTTCTCCCTGTCTCGGGTTTAAATGGCTGACCCCCTTATTTGAAGCTCTTCCCCAGCCAGGGTAGACATCTTCTCAGTTTTTAGTCAAGCTCTTTAAGAATTTTGACATGTTTCAGCGAGATTGCAGCTCATTCTTCCAAATCCTCAGGAATATTGGACTAGTCATCTCGCCTCGCGGGATAATCCCCTCGTCCCAGGAATTGCTTCATTGAACCTTCATTATGCGACTCTAAGGAGTTACTGGGTTGGTCATTCATCTCATTGCTGTTTGTGGGAACTTACTTTGTGCAAATTAATAGCAGTGCCCCTTCTACCCAACCCCTTGGTCCCCTTATCCCCATGCCACTCTCTCCAACCCAATGCCCTTCATACGCGCTATGCTCATCCCGTGGCTCTTTGTAGCCTCTGTGCCAATGTAGTGCCCTTCTGCCCTACCCCCCATTGCTGTCATAGTCCCGTGCCAACTTAGTGCCCATAACCTAATGTGAACCCATGCTCCCTACCACAGCCCTTTGCCCCCTGCCACCACCCTTTGCCCCCTGCCACCACCCTTTGCCCTTGCCTCCATTATGCCAACTCACCTGGTATCCCAGTATCCACCATGAGCATATCTCAGGAGCCAGGATGACAAAGTCTGTGTCTGTTGATGATGTCATTATTTGAAACAAAAGCCCTCTCATTGATCAACATGCAATGTAATCCATAAAGCTCCTTCAATTATTCTGTCACAAAAACAAACTTGTTTGAAAAAAAGACAAATACATGAATAGGATGGGAATAGAGGGATATGGTCCCCGGAGGGTAGGGGGTTTTAGTTCAGTCAGGCAGCATGGTCGGTGCAGGCTTGGAGGGCCGAAGGGCCTGTTCCTGTGCTGTAATTTTCTTTGTTCTTTGTTCAAACATCTCTATTCTGTAACCACTTAGACCTGTCAATCAAGCTGCTCACTTAACAGGCTCTCCCCATCTCCCTCTCTGTCCCCTTTCTCTCTCCCTCTCTCTCTCTTTCACCCCCTCTCTCTCTCCCCCCCATCTCTCTCTCTCTCCCCCCATCTCTTTCTCTCCCCCCCCCATCTTTCTCTCTCCCTCCCATCTCTCTCCCCATCTCTCTCAGTGTCCTCTCTCTTTCACCTCCTCTCTCTCTCCTCCTCTTTCTCTCTCCCACCTCTCTCTCTCACCCACCTCTCTTTCTCTCTCTCCCCTGCTCGTTCTCTCTCTCTCCCCCTGTGTGTGTGTGTCTCTATCTCTCTCTTTCCATCGCTATCTCTATTTCCCTATCTATTCCCCACCCCTCAACCCCACAATAATTTAATCACTGCCACAGAAGCTGTGAATGTGCGATGCTAGATGGTGTTGTGTATTTTCCTCTGAACCCATTTCACCGTTTGCAAAGATTAGCCGCGGGAGAGAAAAACAAGCAGGAGACAAAGTGTGGAATTGGGAGCTTTGAGAGTTGAGCAGAGCAACATCTCTCCCTCTCTCTCTCTCTATTCCCCCCCCTCTGCCCCTCCACCCGCAGTGTTATGAGTTCAGTTGAATTCAAGGTGTGGATGCAGTCGGCTGCAGTTAAAGAGCCCATTCACTCCCAGCCATGAGACAAAGCCATCAACGTTGCTGCAATGTTGAAAAGTGAGGCGGAATCTGCCCATCTCTCTCTCTGTTCCTACGCAAAGGAGCCATCATGTTTTTTTTTTGATTTTTGAATAATATTACGTTACATCGCACAACAAAGGAGCACACTGTCTCCTGGAAGTGACAGCTGGGAGGTGGGAAAGTTACTCGCTGCCCTGAATCTCCACCTGTCTCCCACTGAATTACTGTAATCTCTAGAAAATACACAAGGAGCACTTTGCAGTGAAGTGCTTGCTGGGAGAAGTGACTCGAGCACTCAGAGGAAGACAAAGAGCTCTCGGAAACGCTAAGGCCTAAATCGCTGTGCAACCTCCAGTCAGAATTCCTTTACTAACGAGATCTGGAGAGAGATGAGGTGGTTTATGTCTAGGTTCATCCCACACAGCGCCATGACGCAAGACTCTGCGCTCTACGGGCTGTTCCGAGGGACAGGGGACTCTGTGCTCTAAGGACCGTTCCCAGGGACGAGGACTCTGTGCTCTACGGGACCATTCCCAGGGACGGGGGACTCTGTGCTCTACGGGACCGTTCCCAGGGACGGGGGACTCTGTGCTCTACGGGACCATTCCCAGGGACGGGGGACTCTGTGCTCTACGGGACCGTTCCCAGGGACGGGGACTCTGTGTCTACGGGACCGTTCCCAGGGACGGGGACTCTGTGTCTACGGGACCGTTCCCAGGGACGAGGACTCTGTGTCTACGGGACCGTTCCCAGGGACGGGGGACTCTGTGCTCTACGGGACCATTCCCAGGGACGGGGGACTCTGTGCTCTACGGGACCGTTCCCAGGGACGAGGACTCTGTGTCTACGGGACCGTTCCCAGGGACGGGGACTCTGTGTCTACGGGACCGTTCCCAGGGACGAGGACTCTGTGTCTACGGGACCGTTCCCAGGGACGGGGGACTCTGTGCTCTACGGGACCGTTCCCAGGGACGAGGACTCTGTGTCTACGGGACCGTTCCCAGGGACGGGGACTCTGTGTCTACGGGACCGTTCCCAGGGACGGGGACTCTGTGCTCTACGGGCTGTTCCCAGGGACGGGGGACTCGGTGCTCTACGGGCTGTTCCCAGGGACGGGGACTCTGTGCTCTACGGGCTGTTCCCAGGGACGGGGACTCTGTGCTCTATGGGCTGTTCCCAGGGACGGGGACTCTGTGTCTACAGACTGTTCCCAGGGACGGGGACTCTGTGTCTATGGGCTGTTCCCAGGGACGGGGACTCTGTGTCTATGGGCTGTTCCCAGGGACGGGGACTCTGTGTCTACGGGCTGTTCCCAGGGACAGGGACTCTGTGTCTATGGGCTGGTCCCAGGGACGGGGACTCTGTGTCTACGGGACCGTTCCCAGGGACGGGGACTCTGTGCTCTACGGGCTGTTCCCAGGGACAGGGACTCTGTGCTCTACGGGCTGTTCCCAGGGACGGGGACTCTGTGTCTACGGGCTGTTCCCAGGGACGGGGACTCTGTGCTCTATGGGCTGTTCCCAGGGACGGGGACTCTGTGTCTATGGGCTGTTCCCAGGGACGGGGACTCTGTGTCTATGGGCTGGTCCCAGGGACGGGGACTCTGTGTCTACGGGCTGTTCCCAGGGACGGGGACTCTGTGCTCTATGGGCTGTTCCCAGGGACGGGGACTCTGTGTCTATGGGCTGTTCCCAGGGACGGGGACTCTGTGTCTATGGGCTGTTCCCAGGGACGGGGACTCTGTGCTCTATGGGCTGTTCCCAGGGACGGGGACTCTGTGTCTATGGGCTATTCCCAGGGACGGGGACTCTGTGTCTATGGGCTGTTCCCAGGGACAGGGACTCTGTGTCTATGGGCTGTTCCCAGGGACGGGGACTCTGTGCTCTACGGGCTGTTCCCAGGGACGGGGACTCTGTGTCTATGGGCTGTTCCCAGGGACGGGGACTCTGTGCTCTACGGGCTGTTCCCAGGGACGGGGACTCTGTGCTCTACGGGCTGTTCCCAGGGACGGGGGACTCTGTGCTCTACGGGCTGTTCCCAGGGACGGGGGACTCTGTGCTGAACGGGCTGTTCCCAGGGACGGGGGACTCTGTGCTCTACGGGCTGTTCCCAGGGACGGGGGACTCTGTGCTCTACGGGCTGTTCCCAGGGACGGGGACTCTGTGCTCTACGGGCTGTTCCCAGGGACGGGGGACTCTGTGCTGAACGGGCTGTTCCCAGGGACGGGGGACTCTGCGCTCTGTGGGACCGTTCCCAGGGATGGGGACTCTGTGCTCTATGGACCATTCCCAGGGACGGGGACTCTGTGCTCTACAGGCTGTTCCCAGGGACGGGGGACTCTGTGCTCTGGACCGTTCCCAGGAATGGGGACTCTGCGCTCTACAGGCTATTCCCAGGGACAGGGACTCTGTGCTCTACGGGCTGTTCCCAGGGACGGGGACTCTGTGCTCTACGGACCATTCCCAGGGACAGGGACTCTGTGCTCTACAGGCTATTCCCAGGGACGGGGACTCTGTGCTCTACGGACCATTCCCAGGGACAGGGACTCTGTGCTCTACAGGCTATTCCCAGGGACAGGGACTCTGTGCTCTACAGGCTATTCCCAGGGACGGGGACTCTGTGCTCTACGGACCATTCCCAGGGACGGGGACTCTGTGCTCTACGGGCTGTTCCCAGGGACGGGGACTCTGTGCTCTGGACCGTTCCCAGGAATGGGGACTCTGTGCTCTACGGGCTGTTCCCAGGGATGCACTCCGAGACAGACATCAGCTGCTGCTGGAGGGTCATGAACTTGGTGAAAGACTCCCTTTGGTCTGTCCAAGACTTTGTTGGTCTCTCAGCGCAAAGAGTCTCTGGTCGAGTGTTGCAGACTGGCACATTCCAAAGCCCAGGACCACGTGCTGAGGGACGCACTCAAGCTTGGGGCAGCCACTGCAGAGACGCAATGGGGAAAGGTCGCTGTCTAAAACCTTCCAACCACAGTGCACTGAGGGGTAGGGAATTGTACAGAACCTCCTGGCGCTGTATGACTCACATTGAATGTGACTTACCTGACACTTACCTGACGAAGGAGCAGCGCCCCGAAAGCTAGGGGCATTTGCTACCAAATAAACCTGTTGGACTTTAACCTGGTGTTGTTAAAACTCTTACTGTGTTTACCCCAGTCCAACGCCGGCATCTCCACATCATCACATTGAATGTATACAGTGAATATTTACATATATCACAACTATATGGAAGCATATAATTGTCAAAGTGCAACTTGCTCGAGGTAGACAACTTAATACCATAGCACCATTCATAATGATCACTTTGAATGGTCTGTAATGTCTCTGACTCTATTGAAACATCTCAGGGAATACAACATGATGCATGTATAGAACCTATGGGTGGCACGGTGGTTAGCACCGCTGCCTCACAGCGCCAGGGACCTGGGTTCAATTCCTGGCTCGGGTCATTGTCTATGTGGAGTTTGCACATTCTCCCCATTTCTGAGCGGGTTTCCTCCGGCTGCTCCAGTTTCCTCCCAAGGCTGGGGGACCTTACATCACCGAGGCAGCCTGGACAATGCCTGAGTGAATTGCTGCTCAGGTGATTCAATTCTTTTTGCAGAGAAAATGTACTTTATTCATAAAATATCTGGAAGAACTCCAAAGATGTGCGGGTTAGGTTGATTGGCCATGCTAAATTGACCCTAGTGCCAGGGGGATTAGCAGGGTAAATGCATGGGATTACGGGAATAGGGCCTGGGTGGGATTGTGGTCAATGCAGACTCGATGGGCTGAATGGCCTCCTTCTGCACCGTAGGATTCTATGAACCTGAATGTTTGTGCGATGGCCATTTTGAAATGTTTGTAATGTCCACAGGATCCCTTAATGCAGAAGGAGGCCATTCGGTCCCACCCAGGTCCTATCCCCGTAACCCCCACATATTTATCCTGCCAATCCCCCTGACACTCGGGTCAATTTAGCATGGCCAATCAACCTAACCCGCACATCTTTGGAGTTCTTCCAGATATTTTATGAATAAAGTACATTTTCTCTACAAAAAGAATGGAATCACCTGAGCAGCAATTCACTCAGGCATTGTCCAGGCTGCCTCGGTGATGTAAGGTCCCCCAGCCTTGGTATGGGTGTCCGCAGCACCACAGGTTAATGCTTCTCTTGCTGTGACCAGCTGCCCTCCCTGCTTTCAAAGGCCCGCACCGAAAAAAATACTTTTTCCAACAGATTTCCCCCTTCTCAACGTTTTCTCCTCCTCGTTCCTGGCTTCTGGTTATTCAGGGAATCACTTTATGGCTCCTTGTTTGTGCACACGAGAAGGTCTTGTGGAAACCATGTTCATGGTGTGTGTACAGTCGGAAGCAGCTAATGGACCCATTAACTGCCAGCCACTCAGTAACCACTGTGACAGAGCTATATCCGAGAAACCTTTTCACCCAGAGGGTGGTAGGAGTCTGGAACTCGCTGCCTAAATGGGTGATCATAAAATAATACAATCCCTACAGTGCAGAAAGGGGCCATTTGGCCCATCGAGCTTGCACCAGCAATAATCCCACCCAAGCCCTATCCCCGTAACCCCAAATATTTACCCTGTTAATCCTCCTGACACTGAGGGACCACTAAGGGCTGCATGGCCAATCCACCTAACCTGCGTCTTTGGATTGAGGGACGAAATTGGAGCACCCGGGGGAAACCCAGGCAGACACGGGGAGAAT
>NW_027590926.1:0-142697 GCF_964213995.1 Mustelus asterias
CACCAGGTTAAAGTCCAACAGGTTTATTTGGTAGCAAATACCATTAGCTTTCGGAGTGCTGCTCCTTCGTCAGATGGAGTGGAAATCTGCTCTCAAACAGGGCACAGAGACACAAAATTTTGTATCTCTGTGCCCTGTTTGAGAGCAGATTTCCACTCCATCTGACGAAGGAGCAGCACTCCGAAAGCTAATGGTATTTGCTACCAAATAAACCTGTTGGACTTTAACCTGGTGTTGTTAAAACTCTGACTGTGTTCACCCCAGTCCAACGCCGGCATCTCCACATCATGATTACCAAACTCACCAGCAATCGACACTCCTATTCCCCGTTTGCACTTTAACCCAGCACAGTTACAGCGTTCAATCTCAGACTTCATTACTTTACTATGCTCAATACTAGTAGTGAAGTGAGGGTTAAAGAATCAATTGATAAGCTGTGGCTGGAATTCCATTACAGTACAATGATGTGCAGGTTGGGTGGATTGGCCATGCTAAATTGCACCTTAGTGTTTCAAGATGTGTAGGTTAGATGGATTAGCCATGGAGAATGTGTGGGGTTATGGGGATAGGGCTGGGGAGAGAGTCTGGGTAAGTTACCGTGTCAGAGATCAGTGCAGACTCAATGGGCTGAATGGCCTCTTCTGCATTGTCAGAATTCTATGATTCTATGAGTTCTCCGGCTGTTCATGCCTTGCCGCCGCTTCCAGCGCGAACGGTGAATTAGGCTCAGCCAAATCTCCATTCACTGCAGCAGGACCGGAGAATCTCAGCTGCAGGGGCTGGAGAATCCAGCCTGTTATATTTTAAAATACAGCCCTTTAAATGTACATCAGCTTCACTCATATATAGTCCTATATTTTCCAAAAGCTGCTGTGCCTTAAACATCAGAACATCAGAAGGAATAAGCTTTGGGGTGTGTTGGGCTTAGCCTTTTTCTCTGCCGTGCTTCTTCAGGAATGTAGCCCGTTTCTATGGTTGAAAGTCAGGAAGTTCAGGCTTCGGGGGATTTAAGACCTTCCAGCTTGAGGAGCAGGCAAAGGCTCAGACAATTGCTGATGGCACCAGGTGGAACAAGCTTGGGTTGCCAGAAACCCTCCAGATGCCAGTTGATGGAAAATATGCCAATAAACTATGAACTGACATCGGCATCCATGAGCTAAAAATGCAGGTGACTTCACCAAGTGAGGGTATCACTTCAATGAGAACATTAGTTAAAAGATCCTCAGTTAGGTACTGCGGATTACTTGTGCCTCTTTGCAACTTCCAATCATCATGTGTTCGAGTGGCTTATTCCTTTATCCACTTTTCCCAGGATGCTCAATGAGCTTGGGCCTACTACTGAAGCTCTAATAAAGCAGCTTTTCTTTGAGTAGTCTGGTGATTTAGCTCCCCACAGCACCTATTCTGTTCTTACAGCACTCTCTCAGTGCTGCACTGGAGTGTCAATGGTGATTTTTGCTCTCAAGTCTGAAATGAGGATTGAATCCAAAGCAAATTTAGTACTAATTTGTGGTGTAGTAGCCCTTTAAGGGGAGATTCCCTGAAAGGATTATGTGATCCGCTGGTCCAATTGGGGACTTGCAGACTTGCCTGGGCTTGTTCCAGTAGTCAGAGTTTTGGGCTTGTGAAGTTAAAACCATTTTCCTTGCTCTGTAATGTGTACAATTATTCTGTTAATAAAGGTAAAGTCACCATATCCCAGATAACGATAGGCTGCCCTCCCCTTCGAGAGGGAGAGCCGATGGTGATTTAACCTGAGCATCACCACACCTCAGGCGATGGGCAAGGTTGAGAAGGCTGAACCTTCATGAATAACCTCAGACAATAAGGGAATTAAACCCACGCTGTTGGCGTCGCTCTGCATCACGAACCAGCCGTTCAGCCAACCAAGCTAACTGACTCACCTGTTCTGTTAATAAATCTTTGTTAGTTCACTGACCTGAGTTTGAGCCTTAACTCACTACATCACATAACTTTACCTTGCCTGCTATGTAAAGAAGGGCATTTTGGCAACTGAGAGGAGTAGAGGTTTCCATTTCTCTTGGGTTCCTTTCTTCCAAACCAGCATCTTCTGGTTATTGCCTTTGGAGAAGGTGCAGAGTTTACCAGAATATCAAGGATGAGAGACTTGAGTTATGTGGAGAGACTGCAGTTGGGGTTAGCCCGACAGCAGAGAAGATGAAGAGGGAATTTGATAGAGGTGCTCAATATCATAAGGTTTTAATAGAATAAATAAGGAATACTATGATGGAGGGTCCAAAACCAGAGGTCACAGATTTAACGTCACTCGCAAAGAGAGCAGAGAAGAAATGAGAATTAGTTTAAATGTGGTCAGATGTGATGATTTGGAGGCAGATTTAATAATTTTCAATATATACTTCAAGAGAAGACATTTTCAGGGCAATGGGTCAAGGTAGGGAGTTGCACTCATTAGTCGGGATTTTCTGGCCCCCTCATGGCAGGCATCCTAGCGGTGGAAATGGGTGGCCAATGACTGGCGGGTTCCCCAGTTATGCAACTAGTCAGCAACGCAAATGGCCATTGCCTTTGGTGGGACCAAAAAGATCCCGCTGACAGCCAACGTAGAGCTGCCTCTACCGCCGGGAAACCCACTGTGGGCAGGGAGGGAGGAAGGGCAAAACCCCAGACACCGAGTTCCTCTATCAAATTGCTGGGACAAGAAAGATTACCTGAATGGCCTCCTTCCATGCTATACAACTTGTGGTCTGATCACATGGTGGAATTTAATGATGGCCGTGGAATAATTTATACTCCAGGAGATCTGATTTCAACAAGAGGCGGCGCAGTGGCACAGTGGTTAGAACTGCTGCCTTACAGTGCCAGGGACCCGGTTTTGATTCCGGCCTTGGGTGATTATCTGTTTGGAGTTTGCACATTCTCCCTGTATCGACATGCGTTTCCTCTGGGTGCTCCGGTTTCCTCCCATAGTCCAAAGATATGCAGGTCAGGTTGATTGGTCATGCTAAATTGCCCCTTAGTGTCCAAAGATGTTAAGGTTAGGTTGATTGGTCATGGTAAATGCGTGGGGTTAGGGGGATAGGGTGGAATGGAGGGGAGGGCTTGGTTGGGATGCTGTTTCAGAGAGTTGGTGCAGACTCGATGGGCTGGATGGTCTCTTTCTGCACTGGAGGGATTCTATTGTTCTATTCTCTGATAAGAGGGAATGTGGAATTGGCAAAAAAAACCAAAGTGAGTGAATCATTGTTTCATGGGATATTTCTTTTCTCTCTCAGGGCAATGTTTTGTAATGACCTGAAAGAAAAGCATGAAGAAAAGATACTGATTAAGGGCGTCGATGCAGATACTATGCAGACGTTATTGGATTACGCTTACACCAGCAAAGTTTACATCACCAAACAGAATGTCCAGAGACTCCTAGAGGCTGCCAGTCTCTTCCAGGTTAGCACCAACCAAACCTTCCACCACAGGGGTGGGGGCTATTTCATGTTTTATCATCATACCCAGGGACACATGTGGCATTTTGAAGTGTTCAATGGTTGCGGGGGGAGGGGAGGTGGTTTCCTGGTCAAGTCTTGGGGGACATGGGGGAATTGGGGAATGGGAAGTGGTGGAAATTCCCATCGGCAGTAGACTGGACTTTCACTTCCATGTTAAAATGACGATGGAACAATTATATTTGTAAAAGGGAATGTGCCGATGTTAAAGACATTGTGTTTCTATGAAACCAAAGGGTTATTAGGGATGGGACAACTCAATGTTTCCTTTATAAGGCACGACTGCAACTATTTAAATTTCTGGGACCTTTTTGTTACCTTTCCTTTCCCTATGGTTTTATTCTTCTCACTGCCACTGAGGCTTTCAATGAATCTTTGTTCCGTGTATTTGAAATTATTATATATAGTTTACCTTTCCCCAAGTGAGTTACAACAACTGTTATTCTGTTGTATGGGTTTTGCTTGTTTGTATTGCCAAAACTATGGAGTATATCATTAATATGGAATTTTGTGTGAGAATCTCCCTCTCCCCCAGTCTGCTGATTTGTTTGGAAGAAGTAAATGGCTGAGGTAACCATAAAATAGAATAAATCCAAAGACCCCTCTGCACCTACTCTCCAAAAGAGCATTTGGCATGGCCAATCCACCTAACCTGCGCATCTTTGGACTGTGGGAGGAAACCAGAGCACCCGGAGGAAACCCACGCAGACACTGAGAGAACATGCAAACTCCACACAGACACTGACCCAAGCCGGGAATTGAACCCAGCTCCCTAGCGCTGTGAGGCAGCAGTGCTAACCACTGTGCCACCGTGCCGCCTGCAGGTAGGCCAGGCTGCCCAAGAGGGGGTCCATGCCCTCCCTCTGCACACAGAATTGGCACACGCTAAGCTGCTGAAGGCTCCTCTTCACAAAGGGTTTCCAGAAGTAGTCCAATCACAGACACCGTGCTCTTCCTCGCACAATGTTTGAAAAGAAACCTGTCCCAAGGTCATCTATAGCCTTGGCTGTAGCTGCTAAGATGGCACTAATCATCACCAGGAATAGTGGGCGCCTGGCACAGAAATAAGTCTTCTGAGAATCTGAGCTAGCAAAGAGGAGCTGTGTCACTCATTGTGGAAGTTCCTGCAGCTACTATGCAACACAGGCCGTGAGCAGCTGCAGAAGCTGCATCTTTTTGCAGGCTTGCTGCAATGCTGACTAAAGGAGATAGCGTTATGAGATGGCATAAGGTTCATCTTGCCTTGCAATGGAGCTCCTGTAGCACCACCTCACCATTGACAGCTGCCTAACAGGAGCCTGGCTGCTGGGTTCTCCATCACTTGCCATGAACCTGCCTGTGGTGTTCCCTTCGCCAGTTAATCTCCTGCTTCTCCAGCCTTGCTAACGATGAATCGTGTGTTGCAATCCCCTTTCTAATCATCACCCTCAAAGCTCTCGGACTTTTCTTGCCCTCTTTTATTTTAGCTCATTCACTTAAGTTGGATTAAGCAGCTTTTCTCCCTCAGTCATCAGTTTGAGATTGCATCTGGTGTGGTGAAGAACTATGCAAATAAGCTCTGCATCAGAAAATTGAACCGCACTTGATCTGTCTGAGAGAACTTGCAGAGTTTCTTAATCCTGAAAAACCAAATGGTCCCCATGGACTGAAATCAGCCAAAGGTATCAGCAAATATTGATCATTGAGGTGACTCTAAAACAGTGGGAAATAATTCCATTCTGATCCTACAAGTCTGAGATACCAAGCCAGCTCATTTCGCTCAAATAACCAACAGCTAATCATGGAGTGCAACAGTTGATTATCATCAGCAAGTTTGTGGGCAGAGATGGAGATCCATCTGGGGTGAGGTGGCACGGACTGTTAGAGAGCCTCAGTGTTGTACTTGTTAACTGACTTGGCAGCACAATGGTAATCCCCCAACAGCCCCACACCACACATGCCCCTGTAGGCTGTTAAATAAATTAAGTTAATTAATTCCTTCATGGGACATGGGCGTCGCTGACTGGCAAGCCTTTATTGTCCATCCCTAGTTGCCCAAGGGCAGTTGAGAGTCAACCACATTGCTGTGGCTCTGGAGTCACATGGAGGCCAGACCAGGTAAGGACAGCAGATTTCCTTCCCTAAAAGCTGTTATTGACTCCAATGTCACAGGGTGTTGTTTACACATGATCGATTCTAGTACACACAATCTTTGACACAGACTGAAGTATTTGCATCAAACCACAAACTCTCTGAATAAGGTGCGATAAAACATATTATTACAGCACGATAAGCATCTCAGCTTCTTCCTCCACGCACTTGCAGTCACTCTGATTTGATATGAAACTGCTTCACAGGTTTCAACCGTCTCGCGTTTCACTGAACCTGATCTGACCCCCATTGAAGGGCAGCTGGGTCTCCAGCTATATAGGTGCAGCAGCTTGTTTGCTATTTATCTGTTGCCTATGCTAACATGTTATTCCCCTGATGGTTTGAACTTGTACATATGTCCCGGTTAGTCTGTAAACAGCAGGATGGTATGGTTTTCACATCAGTGCATTTTGTTTTCTCTATAATAACTTTCTTGCTCTGTAACCTACATAGAATCTACTGTACAGAATTAAGCCATTTGGTCCCAGCCACTCTGTACCCATGTTTATTCACTTCTTACTCAAGTCACTGCTTCCTTCTGCCTCCATGTTGTCCGTCTACTCCTTTCCTGCTCATGTATGCATCCCTTAAATGTACCAATTTTTCCATTTTGACTATTTGCTAGGATACTGAGTTGCACATTACCACTTTTGCCTGGGTAGAGATTTCCCTTAAATTCTTTATTTGATCTGTTCGTGTCTACCTTAGACTTATGCCTCTTGGGCACAGCAACAGTGGAGCCCGTTTCTCCCCCTCCAACTTCTTCCTAATTTTAAAGAGCTGTCTGTTCGCTCACATCTTCTTTTAGGCTTCTCTTCTCCAGAAAGAAAAAGTGCCCCAGCTTGCCCAATCTTTCCTGAGAGTTTCATCAGTAACAGTTGTAAATGTTTCCTGCACATTCTCCAGTGCCTCAATAATCTTTCTGTAGTAGGGAGACTAGAATGCCGCCCGAGTGTCCTCTAACCAAGATTCTACATGAAGTTAACATTACCTCCTGTTTTATTCATCCTGCTAAGTGAACCACTGCTACATTATGGCACCAAACCTCTGCCTCATATCATTTGCTCATATCGACGAATGTAAAGTGAGGATTCAGCAGAATAATATTAGTTATAAGAGGTAGTGGTTAAGAAGGTGAGCTTGAAAACCGGGAATGATTTCACTGGAACAGAGAGTTAAGGGAGAGCTAATAGCAAGCTCTTCAAATATGAGGAGTTCTGAGAGGATAAGCATTGTGAGGTAAAAATGGAAAATACTAGAAATACTCAGCAGGTCAGGCAGCGTCTGCTGAGAGAAACAAAGTTAACGTTTCAGGTCTGTGACATTTCATTGAAACCTGAAACATTAACTCTGTTCTTCCCTCCGCAGCTGCTGCCTGACCTGCTGAGTATTTCCAGACATTTCTGTTTTATTGCAGATTTCCAGTGTTGAGTTTTTTACAATGATATAAAGGTACCAATCTCTCATAAAGGATTGGATAAATGCATTGTGGGTTCATTTATTTAGACGAGGCACATGAGATTATTTAAAAGTAGAAAGCATGAAGACATCAACAGCAGAGCTGTTCTAATGTGCCCTGTTCAAAGGCAAAAATGAAATAAAAACAGGATTGTGTGACACACTTCCCTTCCAGTGATGCTGTGCTGCTATCCATTAAAGGCATATTACAATCCAGCACCTACACTACCTTGTGTATACGTATTGTGAGATTGTTATTGATGCGCTAACCATTGGAAACAAAGGGATTTAAGGTGAGGCATATACTAAATGAAAACTTTACACAGGGATTTATTAAAAGATGGAAAATGTAACCACAACTTGTTATTGAGCCACAGGCTACAGCAGCGGCTAAAATGGAATAGGATAAATATTTCCGAAAGAAGAATATAATGAAGGTAGAGGGAAAGGGGATGAGAGGAGACTGCTGAAGATTGGCACAATGGGCTGAACAGTCCCTGTGTTGTAAGGTTTATGATTCCCAGTGTTGAACAAACCAGAGGAAGATGCCAATTACACTTCTCCAGGTTGCTATATAGAGCTTTGTTGAAGTCCCTGGAGAACAGTACAATCAATATGAAAAGTGGATGCCAGACATGGTGCAGTGGGTGAGACACTGGCCTCTGGGAGTCCAAGCTAACGTGATGAAAACTTCCTCTGTCTGCTGGAGCTAAAGGTTTCATGTGAAATAAGTTCAGGCAAACTCAATCCAATATCCAGCAAGCAGGGAGCCAGGGAGCCAGGCTTGTGAACAATCTCACACAGAAAAGGACATAGGAGATATCATATTCATCTCATAAAGTGTGATCTTCCAAGATAAACTTGAACCATATCAATCAAATCACATTTTTTGAAATCTTTCACGGGCTCCTTCTGCACTGTAGGAATTCTATGATTCTATATAATGACTAGCATATCCCCAGGATTCCCAAAAGTGCTTTACAGCTAATAAAGTAGTCAATGTTGTAACATAGGGAGCTGCAGCAGGCAATGCATGCATAGCAAAGTCCCCAAAACAGCAATGAGTTAACAATCAGATTGTCTGTTTCAGTGACGTTGCCTGGATAGTAAATATTGGCCAAAACACTGGGGAAAAATGTCCTTCTCTTCTTCAAATAGTGGCATGTGATCTCTCCACTTGAGAGCTCTGACAGAGCTTCCGTTCAACGCCTTATTGGAAAGAAATAACGTGTGACAGTGCAGCATTCCCTCAGCTCTGCATTGAAGTAGCAGCCTGGGCTGTGGAGTGGGACTTTCTATCCCGGATGCAGGAGGGTTACAATGAGCCAAAACTGTCCGTTGAAGTGTACTTACTATTGTTTTATTGGTAAATGTGGCGACCAGTTATTGAACAGGAAGATCCCGCATACAGCAATGAGAGAAATGAGCAATCTGTATTTGGTGGTTTGGCTTGAGAGAAAGTTAGAGAATTTCATGTCCTTCATAAAAATGATCTTCATGGTCCCCTGAGAGGGCAGACTGAGCCTCGCGTTAATGTCTTATCCCAAAGATGGCACTTTCGACTGTGCAGCATTTCCTCTGTACTGAAGTGGTGAATGTTGACCTACTGAGATGCAGGCTGTTGGACTGGACGGGATTGATGTTCATAAGGAGGAGGTGTTAGCAATTCTGGAAAGGGTAAAAATAGATAAGTCCCCTGGGCCGGATGGGATTTATCCTAGGATTCTCTGGGAGGCTAGAAAGGAGATTGCAGAGCCTTTGGATTTGATCTTTGTGTCGTCATTGTCTACAGGAACAGTGCCAGAAGACTGAAGGATAGCAAATGTTGTCCCCTTGTTCAAGAAGGGGAGTAGGGACAACCCTGATAATTATAGACCGGTGAGCCTTACTTCTGTTGTGGGCAAAGCTTTGGAAAGGATTATAAGAGATAGGATTTATAATCACCTAAAAAGGAATAATTTGATTAGGGATAGTCAGCACGGTTTTGTGAAGGGTAGGTCATGCCTCACAAACCTTATTGAGTTCTTTGAGAAGGTGACCAAAGAGGTGGATGAGGGTAAAGCGGTTGATGTGGTGTATATGGATTTCAGCAAAGCGTTTGATAAGGTTCCCCATGGTAAGCTTTTGCAGAAAATACGGACACATGGGATTGAGGGTGATTTAGTGGTTTGGATCAGGAATTGGCTAGCTGTAAGAAAACAGAGGGTGGTGGTTGATGGGAAATATTCATCCTAGAGTTCAGTTACTAGTGGTGTACCGCAAGGATCTGTTTTGGGGCCATTGCTGTTTGTCATTTTTATTAATGACCTGGATGAGGGCGTAGAAGGATGGATTAGTAAATTTGCGGATGACACTAAAGTCGGTGGAGTTGTAGACAGTGCGGAGGGAAGTGGCAGGTTACAGAGGGACATAGATAAGTTGCAGAGCTGGGCTGAGAGGTGGCAAATGGAGTTTAATGCGGAAAAGTGTGATGTGATTCACTTTGGAAGGAGTAACAGGAATACAGAGTACTGGGCTAATGGTAAGATACTTGGTAGTGTGGATGAACAGAGGGATCTGGGTGTCCATGTGCATAGATCCCTGAAAGTTGGCACCCGGGTTGATAGGGTTGTTAAGAAGGCATACGGTGTGTTAGCTTTTATTGGTAGAGGGATTGAGTTTCAGAGCCAGGAGGTCATGCTGCAACTGTACAGAACTCTGGTGTGGCCGCACTTGGAGTATTGCGTACAGTTCTGGTCGCCGCATTATAGGAAAGATGTGGAAGTGTTGGAAAGGGTGCAGAGGAGATTTACCAGGATGTTGCCTGGTATGGTAGGAAAATCGTATGAGGAAAGGCTGAGGGACTTGAGGTTGTTTTCGTTAGAGAGAAGAAGGTTAAGAGGTGACTTAATAGAGGCATACAAGATGATCAGAGGATTAGATAGGGTGGATAGTGAGAACCTTTTTCCTTGGATGGTGATGGCTAGCATGAGGAGACATAGCTTTAAATTGAGGGGTGAGAGATATAGGACAGATGTTAGAGGTAGGTTCTTTACTCAGAGAGTAGTAAGGGCATGGAATGCCCTGCCTGCAACAGTAGTGGACTCGTCAACATTCAAATGGTTATTGGATAAACATATGGATGATATTGGAATAGTGTAGATTAGAGGGGCTTTAGATTGGTTTCACTGGTCGGCGCAACATCGAGGGCCAAAGGGCCTGTACTGCGCTGTAATGTTCTATGTTCTAGATTCATTTTCTAAAGTTCTGGTTTGAGGCTATGAACCTTCCAGTTCAGAGACAATAGTCGCAGCAATGAGCCGAGCTGACATATGAGATGGTAAATCCACGGACATGTAAAAATGGGATTATGCTCGGTTGATTCGCACATTGACACTCACTTTCCCAAACACGAGCATTAAATTGGTGTTTCCTACATTCTAAGAGTGACGGGCCTTCCAGAATTATTTTAATGGTGGTAATGTGCTTTGGGACATCCTAAGGTATTGAAAAGCTCTATATAAAAGAAGGGTCTTATTTATTTTCAATGCAAAGCCCACTGGTCGATACGTTAATGCTTTAATAAACAAAACTTTGCTGATCTCAGTGTGGGGTTGAGGTGGGGTGGGAGATAGAGGGGACATGCAAAGGCTGCTACAGTTGACCTCAGTGCCCTAGGATTTAGGAAAAACACAAGCGAGGTTTTCTAGCGACTCCTGTTATAGATTTGTGACTATCAGGATTGGACTCGTCTGTGATGCAACCCATGGTCACCTAATCTGCAGATACTTACAGTACGAGTTCACACGTGAAGATAATGTGCTGGAGAGCTGTTGGTGAATGTGGGACAGAGCAGAGTGAGAGGCAGGGGTGGATGGGGGAGAGAGAGAGATGGGAACAGAAAAACGAAGGGGCCAGTGGAGAAGGGGTGAGGAGGGTGGGGGGGGAGGGGGGGGGGGTGGTGAGGGAGCATTTTTTGACTCCTGACTGTTAGAAGGGTGTTGATTACAGCTTGGTATGTCTTATAGAGGTCTTCAAAATTTTCTGCAGGTTAACTGTGAGTCTTTATTAATAACTAGAACTATTTGCACATGGATAGTAAAGGGTACAGGTTAGGAGTTATCTCCATGCTTTGGTCTATTCGCATCTCTGCTCAACACCACACTGATCCCTGGGTCTGGGTCATCGCCTCTTACGTCTCTTACAACCCTAGATGTGCCAGTCCCTCTTGCTATACTACACTGACTGTGTGCCTATTTCCTTGTCTGACAGTTTCCGCGGATGGTGGATGCTTGCGCTAACTTCCTCATGGATGCATTGCACCCGGATAACTGCGTGGGGATCCTCAGACTCGCCGACACACATGTTTTGGACAACCTGCGGAGACGTGTCCAAAACTACATCATACAGAATTTCCCTCAGGTGCTGACTCACGAGGAGTTCCTGGAGCTGCCGGCGGAGATCCTGTCCGATATCCTCAGAAGCGACGAGCTCTACGTCACGGACGAGGAGCAGGTGTTTGAGACAGTGACCCGGTGGGTGCGCCACCGAGAACCTGAGAGGCGGCTTCAGCTGTTACAGGTCCTGAAGCATGTCCGCCTGCCCCTCCTGGACCCCTGGTATTTTGTGGAGCAAGTGGAAGGCGATGAAATTGTTCGACAAAACCCAGATGTGTTCCATTTGTTGCAAGAAGCCAGGATGTACCACCTGTCGGGCAATGAGGTCAGCCTATTCTTCATTAGTTTAATCATTCCAAACTTTTCTTTCAGATTTTATTAGTTTTTGTTGGTGGATGTGGAAATGGAACATAAAAACTCTGCATTTCTATTGCATCTTTCACAAACAAGGTTATAGGACATCTGTATGAGGTTTTTCAGAAGCTGAGTATTGAGCTTAACTTTAGCTAATACAAAGACTTGTGACTACAGTACCCTGGTGAAAGACATTTCTTTATTGACCAATGCATGCTGGGAGAGAAGGGTTAGACAGTCCAACTCTTCTTTGAAGTTACATCACATCGGTAATACAATTATACAACTTCCAAAATACATTTACCCGCCTTCTGGCTCATCATGAGCCAATCATTATTAGTACAGGTCAATCATTATTAGTAAATGTCATATACCTTGGCCAATCACAGACATCCTCTGACAGCATGGGAACAATAAGATCTAACTGTTTCTGCCTAACTTTCCCACGGCCACTTGGCCTAAACTCTTATCTGGTATAATACTCAGCCTATCCATTAGCTGTCTGGAATCACTAGCTTGTCTTTGTTCAATGAAAGTCTCGTTCCCTGAGCTGTCTGATACCCATGCTGATAAGAGTTATGCTTCTGTGGGTGTATTGTTATAAGAATTATGGTTCATTTTACTGGCCTTTTTCCCATGATGCCTTAGAATCTGTACCTTTAGCCAAGATGTATGCCTGTTCAATAATACACTTTCAAAAATACATGTTTAAATTCTCTAACTATGGTTATATGTGTTTCTATGCAGACAGTACCTCTGTAAAATATATAAGGCACATGGCAGTTTAGTAAAGGGTTGGGTGTGAAAGTGATGCCCTCTACAGTCGAACAGCTTGGTGAGAATGGTCCCTTTTAACTGCCTTGACTTTATTCTAAATGGAGTCAGATCCTCATAGTCTCTTAGTTCCCTTCAGTGTTTTAAACAGCTTAATCTGATTTCCCACTTGAGCAGCCTCATCCCCAAGGAATATAAAACAGGTTTTGCAGTTTCATCAATTCTTCAGTCCTCAGGGGGAGTTTTTACAAATCTATGCAGCGCTATGAGGAATATTAGGCTGAAAATCACAGTCGGCAGAGGCCTGATTCCCTGTTGCTCCCAGCAGGATGAAGGTGCAGGTTCAAGAAACTGCAAACCACCCTCCTACTGGACCAAAGCTGAAATTTGACCAATATTTGCTTCCAGCAACAAGTCCTGAGATTTGAAAGAACTCCTACTGCCTTGCTTTTGTAAACCCCCTGGATTCCATTAGATTGTCAAACACTTTGCTTTTGGTGACAGTATACATGGCTTTCCCATCTTGAGTGTGTTTCCATCTTATACTCAAAGTGTACTTCCTCACGCTTGTTTGGCACCCTCTCAACCACTGCCTTGATTCCTCTCTTCTACCCTTGTATCAGATCGTTTCAGTTCCTATGTTTGAAAATTTCTCCAACCTATTTTTTATATGACCATAATGACCTCATTGTCATACTTTTCCATTGTCCTTAAACTGATTTACCCCATTGTAACCGTGGAACTTCTCAAGATTCTCACTCATAATGCTTTCTGCTCACATCAAATAACTTAGTCATTTTCTGTGTGCATCTCTGAATATCTACAGAACCAAGCTAACGATTGCTGGTTAGGCCATTGTGGAACTAGGAAAGTTAATTGGAACATGCATAGAAACATAGAAAATAGGGACAGGAGTAGACCATTTTGGCCTTCAAGCCTGCTCCGCCATTTATTATACAAGAGCAGGTCAGAGGCTAGGAATGCTACAGCGAGTAACTCACCTCCTGACACCCCAAAGCCTAGCCTCTATCTACAAGGCACAAGTCAGGAGTGTGATGGAATATTCCCCACTTGCTTGGATGGGTGCAACTTCAACAACACTCAAGAAGCTCGACACCATCCAGGACAAAGCAGCCTGTTTGATTGGCACCACATCTACAAACATTCACTCCCTCCATCACCGATGCTCTGTAGCAGCAGTGTGTACTATCTACAAGATGCACTGCAGAAGTTCACCAAAGATCCTTAGACAGCACCTTCCAAACGTACGACCACTTTCATCTAGAAGGACAAGGGCAGCAGTTACATGGGAACACCACCACCTGCAAGCTCCCCTTCAAGCCACTCACCGTCCTGACTTGGAAATATATCGCCATTCCTTTGCAGTTGCTGGGTCAAAATCCTGGAATTCTCTCCCTAACGGCATTGTGGGTCAACCCACAGCACGTGGACTGCAGCGATTCAAGGCGGCAGCTCACCACCACCTTCTCAAGAGCAACTAGGGATGGGCAATAAATGCTGGCCGACCAGCGACACCCATGTCCCACGAATGAATAAAAAAAAAGATCATTCAACTCAATTGCCTCATCCCACCTTCCCCCCATATCCTTCGATCCCCTTCGCCGCAAGAACTATATCAAATTCCTTCTTGAAAACATATGTATTGGCCTCAGCTGCTTTCTGTGGTGGTGAATTCCATAGGTTGACCATTCTCTGAGGGAAGAGATTTCTCCTCATCTCAGTCCTACGTGGTGTACACTCCACCTAGTTTTTGATAAATATTTCAGGAGGGTCCTGAGACATAATTAGGATCTTTCTTTGCATATTACAATTGGCCCAGTGTTAGGGACACCTAAAAACACGGAGATCAATAAAGCAGCAGCCATGATGGTGAGGCGTGTTGGGCATAGGATCTCACACCCAGAAATTGGTACATGTTGCACCCATTTTACATCCTAATCAGACATAATATACCCCAACTTGTCCTCCAATAACTATGAGAGAAAGAGAGACAGAGAAGATAGAAAGTGTGGGAAAATATCAGGTAGGGAAAGAACGACAAGTGTAAATGAAAGATGAAAGGACATAATGAGTAGGGCTATTTTTGGAAGTACAATCCAGCAGCACATTAATTGAGTCTTCAGCTCCGTACCTATTTTTGGGTATAAAAATTATTTGGTGTTAAAAGAGTGTCATTAACGGAGCACACTTCTATAAATATACCCAAGGATGGTTTATTTTTACTGAACGATATGTCACTACACTGCTTCTTCTTTCTCAACTTCACACTGGCATTCTGTGTGCATGATCCATGCCCATAAAATGGTGCAAGTCATGGCGATCCTTGAGGCTTATCCTGTCGTCTTGGCAGCACCAACATTTGTGGGTAAATCACTGAGGTACTAGATGTGGGGAGAGGGGTTGCAAAGAGGCGGCGCAAAGTTAACATTCCCAGGGGCAAATAAGCCTGGACTTGATGTAGGGCAGGAGACAAGAGCTATTACTCCTGGCTGGAGGCCGGCACAGGATGCGAGCTGCTCAGCTCAAAAGCAGCCACTCAGGGACAAAATACAGCAGCAGGACAACAATTGCTGCACGCTTGAGTTTGAATGAATCTCAGGACTGGTCTGAGATAGAACTGCTGCTCTTAAACCAGTGGGTCAGTGCTCCTGAGAATGCTGTCCCCACTCCTGATTATATTCCCCCTCTCCTACATTTGGCTGTCCCTGCTGATTCTTGCTCATGGTATGTTTTTTTTCACTAGACTCCATTATGTATCCTTGATATCAGTGGGACAATAAATATCTGCTTTCATGGGTTTAACTTGTGGCACTGGTGTACCTTTTGAAATCGTGTTCTCTACAGTTTGTAAGCTTTGGTTTTTTTCCATTGTTGCCGAGCTTTCTGCTTAGAAGTTCTTTTATTGCTGCTTCAATGGTTTAAATTGGGTTTTGTTTATTTTTACTCTGGGCCTCAGGTACTTTCTGGGATTTTTTTATCACCCTGAATTGTTAGGGGGGAGAATGATTGATAGGTCAAGTGACAGGAATTCTTTCACATTCAGTTTTGGGCTGCTGGCTGCTGTTTTAGTTTGGAAGGTGTTTGGACATCAGACTGAAAAGCAGTGTTCTCTGTCTCTCTCTCTCCCTGATATTGTAAACTCTGCTGGCTAGCTGGATGTAGGTCTTGCCTTCCTGGAGTGAATATTCTGCTGTTGCTGGTTTGCTAGCGAGTAACTAGAGTCTCTCTCGCCCTGGTGTTTTGTGAAGCTGTTCTGACTTCAAGCTTGTCTGGGTGTGTGTATCAAGAGGGCTGCTGGAAGTGACAAGGCTGGAAAGTCAGAGTTTCAATTCTCCAACCAAAGGACTAAGTTCCAGCATCACAAAAGCATCCTTGTTTTCTGTGTTAAACCTATAGCAGAGATGTTTGTCTGTGGGATTTGTTTGGTTGGTCGGTATTTAGTTGTTAAGGTTTATACAATATGATGGTTGGTTTTTTTTGTTTGTAATTGGTAGAAGTTATTGCTATTTTTCTTTCTATTCATGTTAACTGCATTTTTAAATATACTTGGTTTGTTAAACGATCCCTAGTGGGTCATTTGAACCATACCTGATCTGAAACATCTCATGCTTACCCTAGCCAAATTCAAATTGCAAAACTTATGATCCAGGCGGACTTCATAAAACACTTTGGAGTTTCTGACCTGAATTATAACAAACTGATGCTTTTCATCCTGTGCCGTAGACTTTAAAGTATCCAAACTTGGCTAATTCAGTCTTGTGGGCAGAAAACCCACAAAAAACCCATCAGGGTTTCAGATCTAGAGCGGTCTCAAAACCAGCGAGGCCTCAAAACCAGCTAGGCCTCAAAACCAGCTAGGCCTCAAAATCAGCGAGACCTCAAAATCAGTGAGGCTTCAAAATCAGTGAGGCCTCAAAATCAGCGGGACCTCAAAACCAGCGAGGCTTCAAAACCAGCGAGGCCTCAAAGCCAGCTAGGCCTCAAAATCAGCTAGGCCTTAAAACCAGCGGGGCTTCAAAATCAGCGAGGCCTCAAAGCCAGCGAGGCCTCAAAGCCAGCGAGGCCTCAAAGCCAGCGAGGCCTCAAAGCCAGCGAGGCCTCAAAGCCAGCGAGGCCTCAAAATCAGCGAGACCTCAAAACCAGCGAGGCTTCAAAATCAGTGAGGCCTCAAAGCCAGCGAGGCCTCAAAATCAGCTAGGCCTTAAAATCAGCGAGGCTTCAAAATCAGTGAGGCCTCAAAGCCAGCTAGGCCTCAAAATCAGCTAGGCCTCAAAACCAGCGAGGCTTCAAAGCCAGCGAGGCCTCAAAGCCAGCGAGGCCTCAAAGCCAGCGAGGCCTCAAAGCCAGCGAGGCCTCAAAGCCAGCGAGGCCTCCAAACCAGCGAGGCCTCCAAACCAGCGAGGCCTCCAAACCAACAGGCCTTTAAATGAAATTCAGCACCACTAGAGTGGAGGGGCAGCCAATCCCAGAAATAAACGGTTAAATATAAATTTACAGATAATTAGAATAGGGAATCTTACAACATGGAGAGATAGAATGACTTTAACAGACAAAAAGAGAGAGGGTGAGAGAGCGAGAGGGAGAAAGACTCAGACAGAAAGATATGGATAGAGTGGCCAGATTAAAAGTTTTAAAAACAAAACTGGAGCACGTTGGAAAGTCTTGGGATTGGCATATTGGGTGACCAATGGTAAGAGCCTGGGAAAGGGGCAGTTGAAGTTGTGAGGTCATGTGATGACATTCACCTGCAATATGTCCAGCCAGAGTTGGACATATTAAGACAATGCAACAGGCCAGAGATGGACATGTGGGCATGAGAGCAAGATGCTGAATTGTAATGGCAAGCGACAGGAAAGTTAGAGTCTTGCTTGCAGGCTGAAGAAAGGTGTTCCACAAAGTGATCACCCAGTCTGCCTTTAGTCTCCCCACTGAAGAGGAGAGTGCATTGGGAGCAATGAATACAATGGACCAAATTGAAGGAGGTGCAAGTGAAATGTTGCTTCACCTGAAAAGAGTGTTTGGAGTCTTGCATGGTGAGGAGGGAGGGGGGGTCAAAGGGCAGGTGTGGCATCCTCTGTGATTGAAAGGGAAGGTACCAGGGGAAAGGGGATGAGTCATGGAAGGGACTGATAGAGAAGTGAACCAGGATGTCACGGTGGGAGCAGTCCCTGCAGAAGGCTGACTTGGGCAGGGTGGGTGGGGTGTGGGGGGTGGGGAGAGGAGTGGAAGATGTGTTTGGTGGTGGCATCATGCTGGAGTTGGTGGATATGGCAGAGGATGATCCTTTGGATTCAGAGGCTGGTGGGGTGAAAATGAGAGCAATTGGGACCGAAAGCAAAAGGAAATCTTAAAGGAGGGGAGAGAGTAAGAGAGGCAAAGAGGTTTAGGGAGCAAATTCCAGAGCTTGGGGCCCAGGCAGCTACAGACGTGACCTGCAAAGGTGGAACTGAGGAAGTGAAGGATCCACAAGAGGCCTGTGCTGGTGGAACACAGACTTCTAAGAGGGCTGTCGGACTGGGGGAGATTACAGAGAAAGGGTTTGGTGAAACCACTGAGGGATTAGTAATCAAGGTTGAGAATTTTAAACACGAGGCGTTGTCAGGGTCAAGGATGTGTTTGAGCGGTTGGAGAACATTCTTAAGGGGTAGGGGGAGCAGCCAGAGGTCGTTGTACATATTGGTACCAATGACACAGGTAGGAAAAAGGGATGAGGTCCTGAAGTGTGAATATAGAGAGTTAGGCAGAAGGCTAAAGTGCAGGACCGTGAAGGTAGTAATTTCTGGACTACTATCGGTGCCACGTGCTAGTGAGAGTAGGAATAGGAGGATTAGGCAGATGAATGCGTGGCTTGAGAGCTGGTGCAGGGATTTAGATTTTTGGATCATTGGGATCTCTTCTGAGGAAGGGGTGACCTGTTCAAGAGGGACAGGTTACACCTGAACTGGAGGGGGACTAATATCCTGGCGAGGAGATTTGCTAGATGGTCTTGGGTGTAAATATCTGAAGGAGATGGGTTTGGTCACCTTCAGCAGGCAGCAAACACAAACATTCACATAGTCTGGTGCGCTGTTCAATTGCTTCCGGCAGGGCCCTTCCATACCAAATATTAAAAATGCCTGCGTACCACCATCAATAGGATTAACTGGTTTCTTGCCCCACAGTTTTCGAAGTAGCCTCTCTCACAGGTGCTGACTCTTACTGGGAGCCAGTCACTGGGTGGCAATCCACCTCGACCAACTCAAACAGTGAATGAATCAACATGAGGGTATCACAGCCAGCTCTGCTCTTTTCCCTCCTGGAAATGCTGAGAAAGAACACAAACTTGTTTCTTCTCAACCACAAGACGCCCCAGAGTGCGTTACAGCAAATGGCGTACTTTTAATGAAGTGTAGTCACTATTCTAACGTGGCAGCCACTTTCATGGACAGCAAGCTCTCACAAACAGGAATCTTTCAATGAGTTTTGTGATGTTGATTGAAATTGGCCGGGACACCGGAAAGAATGAAAATACGAGGAAAATACTGCTGATGTTGGAAATCTGAAATCAAAGCAGAAAGTGTTGGAAATGTTCAGCAGGTCTGGCAGCATCTCTGGGGGAGAGAGAAAGAATGCCGCCTGACTAGAAATTCCCACCCAAAATCAACTGATCCTCCGCTGATGTGGTAAAATTTCCATTTTCACCATGGGGTGATGGGAAAATCCCATCACATGTTCATCTTTTGAATTGAATATGACTGTTCTTCAGTTTAAAGAAAAAGTCACATTCAGCTTGAAATGTGAACTCTCTCTCTCTCCACAGATGTTGCCAGATGTGCTGAGCATTTCCAGCACTGCCTGTTTTTCTAATACGAGTGATAACGCCCCTGCTCTTCTTCAAAATGGCGCCATCAGATCATGGTGTCTGTCTTGGGAAGGCAGACAGCTCTCAGTTTCACACCTCATCCATAAAATGTCACACCCGACAGTGCAGCACCCCCTCAAATTGGCACTACTTAGCCAGCCGAGATTACATATTCAATCTTCTGGAACAACCTTCGGACTAAAATGTTCCCCAATGAGCCAAGGCTGACACTCGAGGCCTGGGGTGGCACAGTGGTTAGCATGCTGCCTTACAGCGCCAGGGACCCGGGTTAGATACCCGGCTTGGGTGACTGTCTGTGTGGAGTTTGTACGTTCTCCCCGTTTCTGTGTGGCTTTCCTTCGGGTGCTCCGGTTTCCTCCCACAGTCCAAAAGATGTGCTGGTTAGGTACATTGGCCATGCTAAATTCTCCTTCAGTGTACCCGAACAGGTGCCTGAGTGTGGCAACTAGGGAATTTTCACAGTAACTTCATTGCATTACATTGTTAATGTAAGCCTACTTGTGACACTAATAAATAAACTTTAAACTTTTTACCCTGTTGACAACACCTCAGGTGACAGTGGAGATTATCCCAAGGATTGAATCTGGAACCTTTATAAGATAGAAGAGAGTAAAGTTTCTTGAACATTTTACAGGATAATTCACCAGTGAATGAGGAAAAGAACAACTCAACTTTGATACTTACCTCCTTTTTGTTTCCATTGGAGCAGATTATTTCAGAGAGGACGAAACCCAGGATGCAGGAGTTCCAGTCGGAAGTTTTCATGATAATAGGCGGCTGCACCAAGGATGAGAAGTTTGTGTCGGAGGTGACCTGCCTGGACCCACTCCGGCGAAGTCGGCTGGAAGTGGCCAAGTTGCCCATCACGGAGCTGGAGATGGAGAGTGAGAACAAGAAGTGGGTGGAATTTGCATGTATCACATTCCGTAACGAGGTCTACATCTCAGGTGAGCTGTGAGTTTAGGACCAGCTGCCCCACCATCCAACACAATGGTTCTTACTGTCCTCTTACTTTGCACTCACCTTGGGGGATGGTCACCTTTCATTTCAGACAGCCAGAATCAGCAACAAACCTCAGCACAAATCAGTGATGAGACAGGGTAGAAGGAGCTTCACTCTGCGTCTAAGCTGTACTTGCCCTATGAGTGTTTGATGGGACAGTGCAGAGGGAGGCTTACTCTGTATCTAACCAATGCTGTACCTTCCCTGTGAGTGTTAAAGCAGGCAGTATGGGAACAGCTCTGCGAACACTCATTCCAGTGAACAAAAAAATCCGAAGGAAAAAGGCTGCATATGTCCTTGGTTCGGTTGCTTTGTAAAAATAAATCCAATGGCAGTTCTGCACAAATAGGTCCACTGCCAGGTAGATTTGTACGAGCTGATAAGATACATTGGAAACAGCACTACAAGGGGAATGTAAATACAGACAAGAAATCTGATAGATTATGAGGATGCTCAGATTTCTATTTCTTATATTACTGAATCAATGCTGCATTATTCTGTCAAAGAGCAAAATTCAAAGGGGAGAGCGGGATGTAAAGAGTGATTTATGCAGGATGGTATAAGGCAAGGCATGCGCTAGAATAGTCAAGTCCAGAGTTAACAATAGCATGAGTGAGTGTGTCAGCAATGTATGAGCTGTGACAGGAGCAGAATTGGGCAATGTTACAGAGTTGGAAGCGAATGGTCTTTGTGATAGTGAGGCTATGTGATTGGCAGCTCATCTTAGCATCAAATATTACACTGCAATCGTGTACAGTCTGGTTTGGTCTGAGACAGTTGCCAATCAGATCCTGGCGATCTGTACCTCACCCTCATTTACCCATCTTTGATACGCTATCCTAACAGAAATCTGTTGTTCTGAGTGTTGAAAATTTCTATTGTTCCAGCACTGGGGAGAGTTCCAGATTTCCACTGTTCTTTGTGTGAAGAAACACTGCCTGATTTTGTTTCCAAATAGTTTAGCTCTAATTTGAAGATGATATTCCCTCGTTCTGAATCCCCTCACCAGTGTCAATTGGGTTCGGTTTTAACTCAGTGCAACTGGGTGGAATTTGAACGGGTTAAAATTTCTGTATCTGCTTTACCAAATCCTTCCCTCATTTTACACAACTCGTTCAGATCTTCTAGACTGAAGGGAGTAAATGTCTGCACAGCCCATCACAGAATGAAGGAACACAGAATGGAGCCACTCAGAATGGAGTTAATCCCTCCATTTCTCATAGTCCAGCAAATTCTTTTCCTTCATGTGTTTATCCCAGGTTTTCCCAGTGGCTGCCCAGGAAGTTCACATTCTTTAAGTGATGAAATTTATTTTTCAGGCACGAGGTCCTAGGTTCAAGACTGCCACGGCTGCAAGTGTTTTCCAAAAATCACCTTGGGAACAGAAGAAGGTCAAGATTTATGCATCTGCAAGATTAAAGTTTGTTTTTCTGTTGGATCTTCCAGGTGGTAAAGAAACACAGCATGAGGTGTGGAAGTACAACGCCTCCTTAAACAAATGGATTCAGGTTGAATATTTAAACACTGGACGGTGGCGACACAAGATGGCTGTTCTGAGTGGCAAGGTGTACGCACTGGGAGGTTTTGACGGCATTACACGTCTCAACAGTGTGGAAGCGTATGACCCCTTTCACAACTGCTGGTCAGAGGTATCTACTATCTGTGTTCATGGCAATCTATACTAAACTGGGATTTCTTTTTACAGATTGTGCCCCCTCTGTACATTTCACACTTTACCTCCTGTGTCACAGTTTTACTGTCATGCATTTTCTGTCACGCCCGGGAGTCACATCTCATGAATAGTGACCTTCAGAATCTCAGAACATACCAAAGCACTTCACGGCCAATGAAATACTTCTTAAGTGTAGTCACTGCCATGGGAACCATGGCAATGGAACTGTGGACAGCAAGTCCTTCTGAGAGAACACACAGGGCCCCAGGTTTAACATGTCGTTCAAAAGAAGGCTCACCTCTGACAACACAGCACCGAAACATTGGCTGAGATTTTGTACACAACTCTCTGGAGTGAGGAATTGATGCCAGAGCCTTTTGACTCTGAGATTAGAATGCAATCAACTGAATCTCAACAATCATCAAAAATAAAATACAACAAATATAATGCCCACCAGTTTCTTGAACAAAATCAATAAATTGTTCCAATCTGTATGTTGCAGTTAACATTTGCGGGGGAATGAAAAAGAAATTGTATTTACATAGCACCTCAGGACATCCCAAAGAACTTCATAGCTAATGACATACATTTGAAGTGTGGTGACTGTTGTAATGCAGCTGTCAATTTGTGCACAGCAGGATCCCACAATAGCAATGAAGTAAATGATCAGATAATTGGAATTTTTTTGGGATATTGCCCAGGGCACTGAGGACTGTTCTCCTGCTTTTCTTCAAATATTGCAGTGGGATCCTTTCTGTGCAGCTGAGAGGGCAGGTGAGGCTTGGTTTAATGTCTCACCCAAAAGACTGCACCCCCAGCAATGCAGCACTCCCTTAGTACTGCACTGGAGTGTTGGCCGGGATTGTGTGCTCAGGACCCTGGAGCATGACTTGACCCTAATTTGTGTGGACAGTACATACGTGGGCAATTTTCCACATTGCTGGTCAGATTCCAGTGTTGGAGTTGTACTGGAACAGCTTGGCTAGGGGGCATGACTAATTCTGGAGTACAGGCATTTTTAACAGGATCCAAGCAAATTGGTGAAGCCGAAACCAAGTTAGAACTTTTCTTTATTAAGAGAGTTTATTGACTTGTTCGGTCTCACAGTCCTTCTACACAACCCAGTGTCCCAGCTATCCTCTGTACATAGCCAAAGACAATTCATTTCCATCACTTGTTTCTGCTAACAATGTAATTAACAAGACATTCACAGCGATGAGTACTACATATAGGGTGCTCTTGTGACCCATACCCTCTTCTGTACCAGGGCACTCCACTCTTCTCTGACCCCTACATCTAAATGTCATGCAGCAAAATGCGGGTGGGTGAGGCGTCGGGAGAGAGGGAGGGCTTGGCACAGGGAGGTAGGGTGGAGGCAATGGAGAGGAGTGAAAAACTGAAGTAAATGTTGTTTGTTCTCTTTCATTGTTGTTAAGCATTCACAGCCCTTTTTCTGAAAGGTGTCACTTCATTCTGTGAACCAGTTAAACGTCACTCAGATCATTTCTTCTCCTGCAGGTGGTTCCGCTCCTCGTGAATGTGAGCTCATTTGCTGCCACCACCTATAATAAGAAACTCTATGTCATTGGAGGAGGTCCCAATGGGAAGCTGGCCACGGACAGAACCCAATGCTATGACCCTGCAGCCAATAAATGGAGCCTCAGGTCACCGATGCCTGTCGAAGCCAAGTGCATCAATGCTGTCACATTCAATGACCACATTTATGTTGTAGGTATGTGGACTATGGTGATTTGTTGTGGGCGGTGAGTGCAGATGTTAACACCTGGGCAAAGAGTTTGAGCACAACTTTCTGGTTAAGAACATGTAAAGGTTGTTTGACCATTCATGGCTGATCTGTACTTTAAATCCTTTTTCCCATCTTTGATCCATATCTATCGTCACCCTTCCCCTTATTGACTTGTTTGGTCTCACAGCTCCTTCCACATAACCCAGTGTCCCAGCTATCCTCGACGTATACATATCCAAAGACAATTCATTAAAAACCTATTGAGCTAAGAATAAAATATTTGAAAGGACACAGCATTGGTAGCTTTCTGAAAAAGGAAGTTCGGCCTTAGATGACTGCGTGGAATTTGTACATTTTCCCTATGTCTGTGTGGGTTTCCTCCAGGTGCTCCAGTTTCCTCCCACACTCCAAAGATGTGTAGGTTGGGTGGATTGGCTATGCTAAATGCGAGGGGTTACAGGGTTAGGGTGAGGGGGAGGTGAGCCTGGGTAAGATGCTCTTTCGGAGAGTTGGTGTGGTTCTATGGTACATTACCCTGCATGTGAAAAGATGTTTTTTGTTTTCCATCCTAATGTTTCCAATTTTGCGATGATTACTAGGTCGAGATTTCTCATGTCCTTTTGCTGGTGCACCAATGACAGGAACACCTCTTGTTCAAAGAAATTTATCACAGACCTTCGCCTTCATTCGAAACTTGAATTCCAACTATCCCCAAATGATCTTTGTTGGCCCATTGGTGCTTCTCCACATCAATAGACGGTTTTAAACTCTACAGAATATTGCTGTGATTTTGGGCAGCATGATGGCACATTGGTTAGCATGCTGCCTCACAGCACCAAGGACCTGGGTTCAATTCCGGACCTCGGTGACTGTGTGGAGTTTGCACATTCTTCCTGTGTCTGTATGGGTTTTAGCCCATATCTTGCTTAATTGGCACAAGATGCAGCAGCTCTTTTTGAAAAGAGACAATGTGGGGTTCTCATCGACTCTGCAGCCAGTGGCCGAGACCCCCAATTCCCCCACAAGATTCCATCCCTCCTCTCCTTACTCTTCCAGAGATTATTCCACTGAATGTACTGGATGTGTCCTCTGTCCAGTTAAATCCAAGCTGATTGGGATTTAGACTAGGTACACCATCATCGGAGTGTGAGAACAGCAGCCAGAAGCTATGTTCATCAGAGCTATTGATAGCTATTGCCCACTCATGGTAATGAGCCAATAACAAGTAAGATCACAGCCCATGTAAATCCAGATTAATGCACAAGGGGAAAATAGCAATGCCTCACTGTCTGGGCTCTGGGCTGATCCTGTGCTGATATTTCTAAGTGTATGAGAGAGAGAGGGAAAAGGCATTAAGGAATTTCAAACGATAAAACACAGCATCATTCTTAGAATTTGATTAAATGAGATTATAAAAACACTAGCGGATTTTGGACTGTATGGGTTACCTGATCTCTTCCAGGTAACAACCACAAGTAAGTTTGACAAATGAGTGACATAGACATTTCTTTGGAACTGCAGTTTGCTAAGGCTACTGGGGAGAGTTTAATCTAGAATGGTTAGGGTGTGGGAATCAAATTGAAGTGACTGGGAGAGAGGAGGTTAGCTCACAAATAGAGAAAGCTTGCCGACAGTGTGAGAGGGAGGATAGGCAGGTGATAAAGAAGAAATAGCAGAGATACTTAATGAATACTTTACTTCAGTATTCACTATGGAAAAGGATCTTGGTGGTTGTAGTGCAGACTTGCAGCGGACTGAAAAGCTTGAGCATGTAGATATTAAGAAAGAGGATGTGTTGGAGCTTTTGGAAAGCATCAAGTTAGATAAGTCGCCGGGACCGGATGAGATGTACCCCAGGCTACTGTGGGAGGCGAGGGAGGAGATTGCTGAGCCTCTGGTGATGATCTTTGCATCGTCAATGGAGATGGGAGAGGTTCCGGAGGATTGGAGGATTGCGGATGTTGTTCCTTTATTCAAGAAAGGGAGTAGAGATAGCCCTGGAAATTATAGACCAGTGAGTCTAACCTCAGTGGTTGGTAAGTTGATGGAGAAGATCCTGAGAGGCAGGATTTATGAACATTTGGAGAGGTATAATATGATTAAGAATAGTCAGCATGGCTTTGTCGAAGGCAGATCATGCCTTACGAGCCTGGTTGAATTTTTTGAGGATGTGACTAAACACATTGATGAAGGAAGAACAGTCGATGTAGTATATATGGACTTCAGCAAGGCATTTGATAAGGTCCCCCATGCAAGGCTTATTGAAAAAGTGAGGGGGCATGGGATCCAAGGGGACATTGCTTTGTGGATCCAGAACTGGGCTTGCCCACAGAAGGCAAAGAGTGGTTATAGATGGGTCATATTCTGAATGGAGGTCGGTCACCAGTGGAGTACCCCAGGGATCTGTTCTGGGACTCTTACTCTTTGTGATTTTTATAAATGACCTGGATGAGGAAGTGGAGGGATGGGTTGGTAAGTTTGCTGATGACACAAAGGTTGGAGGTGTTGTGGATAGTGTGGAGGGATCTCAGGAGTTGCAGCGAGACATTGATAGGATGCAAGACTGGGCGGAGAAGTGGCAGATGGAGTTTAACCCAGATAAGTGTGAGGTGGTTAATTTTGGCAGGTCAAATAGGATGGCGGAATATAATATTAATGGTAGGACTCTTGGCAGAGTGGAAGATCAGAAGGATCTTGGGGTCCGAGTTCATAGGACGCTCAAAGCAGCTGTGCAGGTTGAGGCTGTGGTTAAGAAGGCGTATGGTGTACTGGCCTTCATCAATCGAGGAAATGAGCTTAGGAGTCGTGAGATAATGTTGCAGCTATATAGGACCCTGGTCAGACCACACTTGGAGTACTGTGCTCAGTTCTGGTCGCCTCATTACAGGAAGGATGTGGAAACCATAGAAAGGATGCAGAGGAGATTTACAAGGATGTTGCCTGGGTTGGGGGGCATGCCTTATGAGGATAAGTTGAGTGAGCTCGGCCTTTTCTCCTTGGAGAGACGAAGGATGAGGGGTGACCTGATAGAGGTGTATAAGATGTTGAGAGGTATTGATCGAGTGGACAGTCAGAGGCTTTTTCCTGGGGCTGAAATGGTTGCCACAAGAGGACACAGGTTTAAGGTGCTGGGGAGTAGGTACAGAGGAGATGTCAGGGGTAAGTTTTTCACTCAGAGGCTGGTGGACGCGTGGAATGGGCTGCCAGCAACGGTGGTGGAGGCGGATTCAATAGGGTCTTTTAAGAGACTTTTAGATAAGTACATGGAGCTTAGTAAGATAGAGGGTTATAGGTAAGCCTAGTAATCGCTAAGGTAGGGACATGTTCGGCACAATGTTGTGGGCTGAAGGGCCTGTATTGTGCTGTAGTGTTTCTATGTTTCTATGCAATAACTTACACTGAGATAAAATACCACAGCCTCTGTTTGGAGATAGGAGTGGGATGACCAGTTGTCAACAATGTCACTCCATTGGGAATGGAACAAAATTCCTGTTAAGTTAGTTCACACGAATGACATCTCCAACAGAATATAAGTTTAGTGAAATATATTTTCATTGGCTTATTACACAATTAAACATGATTAAGGCATCTAGGATCTATGGTAATAAAAGCAAAGTACAGTAGATGCTGGAATCTGATACAAAAACAGGAAAGTGCTGAAAAAACTCAGTAGGTCTGGCAGCATCTGTGGAGAGAGAAACAGAGTTAACATTCTGAGTCCATGTGACTCTTCTTCAGAACTGGAGAGAGGTAGAAATGTGATGGACTATATAATATGTCGGAGAGGCTGGGGCAGCTGGAGCTGAAGAAGATCAGTGATTGGTGGGAGCTAGGAGAGATTGCAGCAAGGTGCGTTAGTCACGAGACAGGAAGCATTAATGACAGGAGAAGGTGCGAGTAGTTACATAAAGGTAAGATATCAGAATGTGTCACTGGGAGAATATAGGTCAGTGCTTGGTGTAAGCAAAACTGAAAAACAAGTGACAGATGGCCCTGTGGGGGAGGGTTTGCATTGGGCCAAAAAGTGTTTGAATATAAAAGATGGAGAAAGGTCACAACCTAAAGATGTTGAACTCAATATTGAGTCGCAAGAATTGTAAAGTGCTTAATCGGAGGATGCAGTGCTGTTCCTCCAGTTTGCGTTAGCCTTCACTGGAACATTACATGGACATGTGGGCATGAGAGCAAGATGCTGAGTTAAATGACAAGCGACAGGAAGGTTAGGGTCATGCTTATGGATTGAGTAAAAGTGTTCTGCAAAGTGGTCACCCAGTCTGCGTTTAATCACCCCAAGGTAAATGAGACCACATCAGAGGCAGTGAATACAGTAGACCAAATTGAATGAGGGTGGCACAGCGATTAGCACTGCTGCCTCACAGCGCCAGGGACCTGGGTTCAATTCTGGCCTCGGGTAACTGTCTGTGTGGAGTTTGCACATTCTCCCCGTGTCTGCATGGGTTTCCTCTGGGTGCTCTGGTTTCTTCCTACAGTCCAAAGATGTGCGGGTTAGGTTCATTGGCCATGCTAAATTGACCTTCGCAGGGTAAATATGTGGGGTTACAGGGACAGGGCCTGGGTGGGATTGTGGTTGGTGCAGGCTCGATGGGCCAAATGGCCTCCTTCTGCACTGTAGGATTCTATGATTCTAAGTACAAATAAAATGTTGCTTTACCTGAAAGGAGTGTTTGGGGCCTACGACGGTGAGGAGGGTGGAGGTAAAGGGTCAGGCAGGCACCTTCTGCGATTACATGGGAAAGGGGATGAGGAGTTGGAGGTGATGGAGGAGTGGACCAGGGTGTCATGGAGGATGCTGACAAGGGGTGCGGTGAGGGGCAAGATGTGTTTCATGGTAGTGATATGCTGGAGTTGGCAGAGGATGATCCCCTAGATGTGGAGGCTGGTGGTGAAAAGTGAGGACAAGGGGGACCCTATCCTGGTTCTGGGAGTGAGGGGAAGGGGTGAGGCAGAGGTGCAGGAAATGGGTTGAACCCAGTTGAGTGTGCCGTCAGCCACAGGTGGGGGCAAACTTCGGTTAGGGAAAAGGGCAGACATGTCAGAAGAACTGTTTTCAAAGGTGGCATCATCAGAACAGGTGTGACGGAGGCAGAGAAATTAGGAGAATGGGAGTGTGGTGTGAGGAGCTGTAGTCAAGACAGCTGTGGGAGTCGGTAGGTTTTAAGGATATTGATGGTCTGTGTATCACTGGAAATGGAGACCGAGAGGTCAAGGAAGGGAAGCGTCAGAGATGGACCATGTGAAGGTGAGGGAGGGGTGGAAATTGGAAGCAAAATTGACAGATTTTTCCAGGTCCAAACGAGAGCATGAAATGGGACCGCTAGTCATCAATGTAATGGAAAAAGAGTTACAGGAGGGGGCCTGAGTAACACTGGAACAAGGAATGTTCCACGTACCCACCAAAAGACAGACATAACTGGGACCCATGCGGGTACCCATAGCCACACCTTTTATTTGCAGGAAATGAGGCAAAATTAAAGGAGAAATTGTTGAGTGAGAGAACTAGTTCAGCCAGATGGAGGAGAGAGATCCTACCTCCCATCACACCATGACCCCACCACCAAACATTGAACCAGGACTGACACTGACCTCATCGCCTCTGAAGATCTTCCATCCGGAGCTTCCAACCTCATCGTCCCCGATCCAACACAGCCCACATCTACCTCCATCCCTAAATCCAGACAGGATTGCCCCAGTAGGCCCATCGTATCAGCTTGTCCCTGCCCCACTGAACTCATTTCTTTCTATCTTGACTCCATCCTCTCTCCCCTTGTCCAGTCTCCACTTACATTTGGTGATTTCTCTGATGCTCTACATCATATCCACCATTTCCAGTTCCCTGGCCCTAACTACCCCCTGTTCTCGATGTCCAATCCTTCCACCCCTCTATCCCCCACCAGGTGGCGGTGGGGGGGTCTGAGGGTTCTCTACTTCCTTGGGTGGAAGCCTGAACAATCCCCGCCCACCACCACTCCCTCCTGCCTGCCTGAGCTTGTTCTGTATTCAGAAACCTGGTTAGTGAGTGAACTGGACTTGGGAACTCTTGCACGAGTCATCTGCTTGTCCTCGACTGTCTGGTGATCACCCATTCCCTCACCCATTGCCTGCAGTGTGACCACCTCCCTAAACGTGCTATCCACATCATTGTCAGCCTCGCGGATATGCCACAGTGACTCCAGGATCCAAAACCTGGAGCTCAGCTTCCTGCAGCTGGTGGAACCAGTTCCTGCACCAGTTCCCGGCCACAGGAAGTGTCCACCACTCTTCACCTTCCCAGGATGGGCATTGGACCAGCTGAGCTGCCCTGGCGTGCTTTAACTTCGCTTTAAAACTATATTTTACAATTTGGAGACTAGAGACCTCGATCCTACTGCTCCCAATAAGCTGACTACCCTTAGTAAACCTTACTACCATTAATAAAACGTTATAATTATCAATAAATTATCCAAGCTTTCAAAGATAAATGCGAAAATACTCACCAACCAATTCCTTATCTGTTTTTTTCTGAAGTCACATTTTTCCCAGAAAGTGGGTAGGCTGCAGACAGAGTTCCCCTGGGTCTGCTCTCCCTCTCAGTCTCTCTCTCTCAGTCTCTCTCTCTCAGTCTCTCCCTCTCAGTCTCTCTCTCTCTCTGTCTCTCCCTCTCAGTCTCTCTCCCTCTCAGTCTCTCTCTCTCTCTGTCTCTCTCTCTCAGTCTCTCTCCCTCTCAGTCTCTCTCCCTCTCAGTCTCTCTGTCTCTCTCTCTCTCTCTCTGTCTCTCTCTCAGTCTCTCTCTCTCTCTCAGTCTCTCTCTCTCTCTCAGTCTCTCTCTCTCTCAGTCTCTCTCTCTGTCTCTCTCCCTTTCAGTCTCTCTCTCTCTCTGTCTCTCTCCCTCTCAGTCTCTCTCTCTCTCTCAGTCTCTCTCTCTCTCTCAGTCTCTCTCTCTCTCTCAGTCTCTCTCTCTCTGTCTCTCCCCCTCTCAGTCTCTCCCCCTCTCTCTGTCTCTCCCCCTCTCTCTGTCTCTCCCCCTCTCTCTGTCTCTCCCCCTCTCTCTGTCTCTCCCCCTCTCTCTGTCTCTCCCCCTCTCTCTGTCTCTCCCCCTCTCTCTGTCTCTCCCCCTCTCTCTGTCTCTCCCCCTCTCTCTGTCTCTCCCCCTCTCTCTGTCTCTCCCCCTCTCTCTGTCTCTCCCCCTCTCTCTGTCTCTCCCCCTCTCTCTGTCTCTCCCCCTCTCTCTGTCTCTCCCCCTCTCTCTGTCTCTCTCCCTCTCTCTGTCTCAGTCTCTTTCCCTCTCTGCCTCTGTCTCTCTCTATTAGTCTCTCTCCTTCTCTGTCTCCCTCTCTCCCAGTCTGTCTTTCTCTCTGTCAGTCTCTTTCTCTCTATTAGTCTCACTCCCTCTCTGTCTCCCTCTCTCTCCGTCTCTCTCCTTCTCTGTGTCTCTCACTCTCACTCTCTGAAATCTCTTGACATTGTTTTAAGATTCCCTGGGGCCACCTGGTGTTCAAAAACAATTGGAGTCTATCAGACTAATAGATGTTGGTTTTGGTAAAGGTATTAAGGCATGTGGGACAAAGTGGCTAAAAAAAATGAGATACAGATCAGCCGTGATTTAATTGAACCGTGTGATGCGCGACAATCAAGCACGTGGAACAAGGCTTCAGTTATCGAAGGCTTTTATTATCAAACAATGGAACTAACTAACACGAGTACACCAGTTCAGACTGGAGGGGTCCTGCCGGAGCAGGGGGTCTTATACCTCTCCTCCGGAGGCGGGGCCCCACCGGGATGTGCCATAATAACATTTACCACAGGTAAACAACCTAACCCAACAACATTATACAACCCCCACAGTGACAACACCCTAACCCAACAGTAACATAAGAACAACCCCCAGTGGTAACCAACGATGGTTCACCACATTCACCCCTCCTTTAAAAACAAAGGCCGGCGGGGTGCAAAAAACAGGTCATATGTACAAAATTCACAAGTCCAGACGGTCTGGAGGACCGCACCGTCGCTGTGATCTCCTCAACACCGGTTGCGAAACCGGAGCAGGTGCTTGCGGTGGCGTTCTCTCCAAAACAGCGTCCGGCTGTCCCCTCAAGGACTCCCGGGCCGGTTGGCCCTGGTGAGGCGATGGTGCAGGGGATCCTGGAACCTTCTGTGGTGGCGCCGATCTCCGAGTCTCAGGCAAGCTGTACATGGGAGTATAACTGTTATGCACTGGTCCCGGTGCTGACCGCGCCACGTCTGGGGAAGAAATAAGTAGTAGGGGATTCGTGACAGGGGGTATGGGAGCGACAGGAGTTGCTACGTACCCTGCGGGCGCCAGGTCTCGAATGGAGACAGTGTCCTCTCGCCCGTCAGGATATGCCACATAGGCATACTGAGGGTTGGTGTGGAGGAGTTGGACCAGTTCGACCAAGGGGTCGGACCTGCGAGCCCTCACATGTCGCCGCAGAAGGACGGGTCCTGGGTACGTCAACCAGGCTGGTAATGAGATCCCCGAGGACGACTTCCGAGGGAATGAGAACATCCTCTCATGGGGAGTAGCATTGGTTGCCGTACACAGGAGGGAGCGGATAGAATGGAGCGCATTTGGAAGGACCTCCTGCCAACGGGAGACTGGAAGGCCCCTGGATTTCAGTGCCAGTAGGACAGCCTTCCAGACTGTAGCATTCTCCCTTTCCACCTGTCCGTTACCCCTAGGGTTGTAGCTCGTGGTTCTACTAGAGGCAATCCCGAATGAGAGCAGGAATTGCCTCAAGTCATTGCTCATGAACGACGAGCCCCTGTCGCTATGAATGTAGCAGGGGTACCCGAACAGGGTAAAAAGCTCACTAAATGCCTTAATCACGGTGGCAGTCGACGTGTCCGCACAGGGGACAACAAACGGGAACCGGGAGTACTCATCTATTATATTGAGGAAATAGACGTTCCGGTCCGTTGAGGGAAGGGGGCCCTTAAAATCCACACTCAGCCTCTCGAAAGGGCGAGTGGCCTTGACCAATTGTGCCCGGTCTGGTCGATAAAAGTGCGGTTTGCATTCTGCGCAAATCCGACAGCTTCTCGTCACTGACCTGACATCCTCCACCGAGTAGGGCAGGTTGCGGGCTTTGACGAAGTGGTAGAGTCGGGTGACTCCAGGATGACACAGGTCATTGTGGAGGGCCTTCAAGCGGTCCTCCTGCATGATGGCGCATGTTCCGCGCGAGAGGGCATCCGAGGGCTCATTGAGCTTCCCTGGACGATACATAATATCGTAATTATAGGTGGAGAGCTCAATTCTCCACCGCAAGATCTTATCGTTCTTGATCTTGCCCCTCTGCGTGTTACTGAACATAAACGCCACGGATCATTGATCCGTGATCAGGGTGAACCGCTTCCCCGCCAGGTAATGGCGCCAGTGTCTGACGGCCTCCACAATGGCCTGAGCCTCCTTCTCCACCGCTGAGTGCCGAATTTCGGGGCCTTGAAGGGTGCGGGAAAAGAACGCGACGGGCCTGCCTGCCTGGTTTAGTGTGGCGGCTAGGGCGAAATCAGATGCATCACTCTCCACCTGGAAAGGGATGGATTCATCCACCGCGTGCATCGTGGCTTTCGAAATGTCGCTTTTCAAAGCCTTGAAGGCCAATTGGGCCTCCGGCGTGAGTGGGAAGGTCGTGGACTTGATGAGCGGACGAGCTTTGTCCGCGTAGTTGGGGACCCACTGCGCATAATACGAAAAGAACCCGAGGCATCTCCTCAGTGCTTTCATGCTAGCGGGCAAGGGAAGTTCAGTAAGGGGGCGCATACGGTCTGGATCAGGGCCAATGACCCCGTTTTCCACCACGTATCCAAGGATGGCTAACCTGCGCGTACGGAATACGCACTTCTCCCTGTTATAGGTCAGATTCAGGCGAGATGCAGTGCGCAGAAAGTGTTGGAGATTCGTGTCATGGTCCTGCTGGTCATGGCCGCAGATGGTGACGTTATCCAGGTACGGGAAGGTAGCCCGCAACCCGTTCTGGTCCACCATTCGGTCCATAGCACGCTGGAAGACCGAGACCCCATTGGTGACACCAAATGGAACCCTGAGAAAATGGTATAGACGACCATCCGCCTCAAAAGCCGTATATTGTCGGTCCTCTGGGCGGATGGGGAGTTGATGGTAGGCGGACTTAAGGTCTATGGTAGAGAACACTCGGTACTGCGCAATCTGATTGACCATATCAGAAATGCGCGGGAGAGGATACGCATCCAGCTGCGTATAACAGTTAATGGTCTGACTGTAGTCGATGACCATCTGAGGTTTGTTCCCGCTTTTGACTACCACGACCTGCGCTCTCCACGGACTAGCACTGGCCTGTATGATCCCTTCCTTGAGGAGCCGCTGAACCTCAGATCTAATAAAGATCCGGTCTTCAGCGCTGTAACGCCTACTCTTAGTAGCGATGGGCTTGCAGCCTGGTACCAGATTCTTAAATAAGGATGGTGTAGTGATTTTCAGAGTGGAAAGATTGCATGCGGGGCGCTTTGGGCAATTTGGAGGCTGCGGCTGATTCCCTACTGCCAGTGAAGGGAGTGGCCCACCGTACTGTAGGATCACACTCTTCATGTGGACCATAAAATTTAGTCCGAGGAGAATTGGCGCACAAAGGTGAGGTAACACAAGGAGCCTGTATTGCTCGTAAATTGTACCTCTAGAGTTACCATACATCGTCCTTGGATCGGTACAGACCGGGACCGTGATGCCATGGAAATTGTCTGCTTGGCAGGTAGAACCCGGAGTCCACACCTTTTAGCAGTGTCAGGGTGTATGAAACTCTCGGTGCTCCCACTGTCAAACAGACAATTCACAGTACGACCATTTACCTTGATATCCATCATGGAATTCTCAAGCCTGTGGTGCTTTGTCTGGTCCAGGGAGATCGACGCCACCGTTGGCCCCTGGGCGTCACTGCATGCCGCTGATGTTGATGCTGAGGACCCCTGCTGGTCGCTCCTAGTCGTCGTGGACCATGATGGCCGCCCCCATGAATCGCACGTGGGCGAGGGCGCCAAATGTAGCAACTCCTGGTGGGCGCCGTCCTGGATTCGCACGTGGTCGGACCTCGTTGGTACTGCGACGCCGAAGGAGATTGTCTCCGCTCTGGAGGGTTACAAGCTGCACTGCCGTTTTTGGACTTCGACCTGCAAACTTTACCATAGTGGCCCTTTTTACCGCACTGGCCTGCAGATTGCCGTTTTTGCCGGACACTGTTGCCGTGGATGCTTGGCCCCACCGCAAAAATAGCATCGCTGGCCGCCTGGAGCTGCCGCCGTCTTCGGATCGATATGGGAGCGCGAGCCCGCGGGGCGAGGAGGGATTTGAGCTTGCTCTTGCCACGTTGTCTCCACGTGGTCCTCGGGGTACAGAGCCAAACTTTTCGACGCCACTTCCAGCATCTCAGCCATCTCCATCGCTTGGGTCAAGTTGAGGTTCCCTTTATCCAGTAACTTAAGCCGGATGTACGAGGACCCTACCCCTGCTACGAACGCGTCTCGGGCGAGGTCGTACATGTATTGTTCGGCTGATACGTCTTTACAATCGCAACCCCTGGCAAGCTGCAGGAGCTCATTGGCGTAGTCCTCCATGGTTTCGCCCGACTGCCGACGTCGTGTAGCGAGGAGGTAACGAGCGTGTATCTCGTTGGGTGGTTTCGTGTATCGTTTCTTCAAGAGCTCGACGGCCCTCGGGTAAGTGGTGGCCGCACGAATCGCCAGATAAATCGTGTCGCTTACCCTTGCGTGGAGGACTTGGAGTTTGTCGCTGTCTGTAGTAATAGCTACAGAGGCTGCCAGGTAGTCTTCGAAACACTTCCACCAGTGGTCGAAGGTGTTAGCGGCACCGACCGCACGTGGGTCCAACGCCAGACGATCTGGTTTCAAAATCTGTTCCATACTCTCTTTTTACTGCTGAGAGTTTTCTGTTTGATAATAAAATTGATGCGCGACAATCAAGCACGTGGAACAAGGCTTCAGTTATCGAAGGCTTTTATTATCAAACAATGGAACTAACTAACACAAGTACACCAGTTCAGACTGGAGGGGTCCTGCCGGAGCAGAGGGTCTTATACCTCTCCTCCGGAGGCGGGGCCCCACCGGGATGTGCCATAATAACATTTACCACAGGTAAACACCCTAACCCAACAACATTATACAACCCCCACAGTGACAACACCCTAACCCAACAGTAACATAAGAACAACCCCCAGTGGTAACCAACGATGGTTCACCACACCGTGGAACAGGTTAAAGGGGCTGAATGGCCTATCCCAATTCCAATGTTTCCTATATATGAAGCCACTGGGTTTCAGCTTCACGCAACAACACATTGAATTGAACAATGTTGACCCAAAAATATCGAAACTGAGTGTAATGAAAAGGACATTGTTCAGTCATCTTGAGGCCTTGGCCACAGGCCTGTGCTCTGGATTGTGGCTGATATCTTTAGCAAAGCCCAGACGAACTAGCCATCACTGGGACATGGGGCCCTGAGATGAATTTTACCGGCAGTGGTCGATTAAGAGGCCCCACTAGAAGTCTGGCAGCTCAGCAGCACAATCAATAGAGATGGCCACGGGTATAAACTGAAAAAACAACCAAAAAGGTGGCTCAAAAACAGACAATGCTGGAAACTCTCAGCAGGTCTGACAGCATCTGTGGAGAGAGAATAGAGCCAACGTTTGGAGTCTGGATGACCCTTTGTTAGAGCTCTGTTCTCTCGCCACAGATGTTGTCAGACCCTGCTGATATTTTCCAGCATTTTCTGTTTTTGTTTCAGATTCCAGCATCCGTAGTATTTTGCATTTACAATAGATGTGGCTGCTGGACCAATAATCATGAGGGACTTCAATCTACATTTTGACTTGGGTAAATCAAATTAGGATTAATGTTGTGGAGGGCAAACTCCTGGAATGTTTGCAAGATGGTTTTCTAGAACAGTGTGATGAGGAACTAAGTAGAGAACGGGTTATTTTAGATCTGGTGTTGAGCAATGAGAAAGGGCTTATTAATAATCTTGTTGTAATGGAGCCTTTAGAGAAGAATGACTATAATGTGAGAGAAATTTACATTAAATTTCCCGATTGGGTGATGTCCTGACTGTTAGCCAAATGGCTTGCTTTTTTCCCATTTTCATATTTTTATGAAGAGAAATGTTCAAAGAAGTTGACAAAATAAACAATCTATTTTAATGTTTCGATGGTTTTTCTCCAGGGCTGCACACAGCAGTGTCCTGGAGATTGATCTTTAATTCCTGGAGACTCCAGACCAATCCGGGAGGGTTGGAAACCCTATTTACCTGGCAGTGCCGGGCATGCTGGGGGCTTGCTTTGTCTCTGGTAAAATGCCAATGAGGGCGAGAGGTGGCTGTTAATTGGTTGCCCACCCCTCTCGGAAGGCAGCTGCCCTGCTGATGTCCCCCCCGCTGCTGAGAATACCCTGTGGCACTAGGAAGACATCAAGCTTCCCTCCCAACACCTCCGAACCATTATATAAGATCTGCCCCGCGCTACCCACTCTCCCCCGATTGCCCCCCTCCACCAGCCTATGTCCAGGGGGCTGATAACATTCAGCCCCGTGTTTCAGTTACACTTGGTTGTAATGAGTTGTCTGATCTTTTGGGCTGGGTCAGATTTTTTCAGCTGGTTGTCGACTTTTCCAAGGTTCCTGAGTTGGCGCCAGTGCAAGTTGCTGCTCTGGAATATTAACAATTACTGATCCAACGACAGCTGCTGTTTCTGTTGTGGGACTTTGGCTAAGAGCAAACAACAGCGCCATCCTCTGGACAATCTTTACCTAGCTTCTTTACAATCATGTCAGGAGATTCGTTTCTATCCATTGTAACCAACAGATGGATTAGTTAGTTAATAAATCCAATATGGGAACAAAAAGAGCTGCAGATGGAAGGAATTGTTTTCGGCAAACAGGGTTCAACTTTCAAAAGGAGAGAGGAGCAGGCGAAAAGGGACAGCCGAGTAGCAGAATAAGTTCCCCGGGGAAGGAGGGAGAAGTGGATCGTGTTTATGGAGTCAAGAGACAGTTTGATATGATTTGGAGAAACATGAGATCGAGGGATTGAGTTAGAAGGTGAGAGGGATATGGTGAAAGGGTGGGCCAGTACAGGTATGATATGATGAGTTAGATATGTGAGGGATATGGTGCAATTGGTAGGTGAGGTGTATGGTGCAGTGGGTGGGTGAGGGATATGGTGCAGTGGGTGGGTGAGGGATATGGTGCAGTGGGTGGGTGAGGGATATGGTGCAGTGGGTGGGTGAGGGATATGGTGCAGTGGGTGGGTGAGGGAGAGGGATATGACTTGAAGATGTGACTAGTGCAGTTGACGGAGGGGAACCAGTAGATGTGGTGTTTTTGGATTTCCAAAAGGCATTCGATAAGGTGCCTCACAAAAGGTTGCTGCAGAAGATTGGGGTACACGGAGTTGGGGGTAGGGTGTTAGCGTGGATTGGGGATTGGCTATCCGACAGGAAGCAGAGAGTCGGAATAAATGGGTGCTTTTCTGGTTGGCAGATGGTGACTAGTGGCGTGCCGCAGGGATCGGTACTGGGGCCTCAACTGTTTACTATTTACATAGATGATCTGGAGGAGGGGACTGAGTGTAGGGTAACAAAGTTTGCTGACGACACGAAGATAAGTGGGAAAGTGAATTGCGTGGAGGAAGCGGAAGGTCTGCAGAGAGATTTGAATAGGCTGAGTGAGTGGGCGAGGATCTGGAAGATGGAGTATAACGTCGGCAAATGCGAGGTTATTCACTTTGGAAGAAATAATGGCAAATTGGATTATTATTTAAATGGGAAAAAATTACAACATGCTACTGTGCAAAGGGACCTGGGGGTCCTTGTGCATGAGACGCAAAACCCCAGTCTGCAAGTACAACAGGTGATCAAGAAGGCAAATGGGATGTTGGCATTTATCGCGAGAGGGATAGAATATAAAAGCAGAGAAGTCTTGCTGCATCTGTACAAGGCATTGGTGAGGCTGCAGCTGGAATACTGTGTGCAGTTTTGGTTCCCTTACTTGCGAAAGGATATATTGGCCTTGGAGGGAGTGCAGAGAAGGTTCACCAGGTTGATACCGGAGATGAGGGGTGTAGATTATGAGGAGAGATTGAGCAGATTAGGTTTGTACTCGTTGGAGTTTAGAAGGCTGAGGGGTGATCTTATAGAGGCATATAAGATAATGAAGGGGCTGGATAGGGTAGAAGTGGTGAGATTCTTTCCACTGAGAAAGGAAACCAGAACTAGAGGGCACAGCCTCAAAATAAAGGGGGGGTCAGTTTAGGACAGAGTTGAGGTGGAAGTTCTTCTCTCAGCGGGTGGTGAATCTCTGGAATTCTCTGCCCACTGAAGTGGTGGAGGCTACCTCGTTGAATATGTTTAAGTCACGGATAGATGGATTTCTGATCGGTAAGGGAATTAAGGGTTATGGGGATCAGGCGGGTAAGTGGAACTGATTCACTTCAGATCAGCCATGATCTTATTGAATGGCGGGGCAGGCTCGAGGGGCTAGATGGCCTACTCCTGCTCCTATTTCTTATGTTCTTATATGGTGCAGTGAGTGGGTGAGGGATATGGTGCAGTGGGTGGGTGAGGGGGAGGGATATGGTGCAGGGGGTGGGTGAGGGAGATGGTGCAGTGGGTGGGTGAGGGAGATGGTGCAGTGGTGGGTGAGGGGGAGGGATATGGTACAGCGGTGGGTGAGGAGGAGGGATATGGTGCAGTGGGTGGGTGAGGCATATGGTACAGTGGGTGGGTGACGGATATGGTGTAGTGGGTGGGTGACGGATATGGTGCAGTGGGTTGGTGAGGGATATGGTGTAGTGGGTGGGTGAGGGATATGGTGCAATGGGTGGGTGACGGATATGGTGCATTGGGTGGGTGTGGAATATGGTGTAGTGGGTGGGTGAGGGATATGTGCAGTGGGTGGGTGAGGGATATGATGCAGTGGGTGGGTGAGGGATATGGTGTAGTGGGTGGGTGAGGGATATGGTGCAGTGGGTGGGTGACGGATATGGTGCAATGGGTCGGTGAGGGGGAGGGATAGGGTGCAGTGGGTGGGTGAGGGATATGGCTATGTGGGTGTGTGACGGATATGGTGCAGTGGGTGGGTGAGGGATATGGTGCGGTGGGTGGGTGAAGGATATGATGCAGTGGGTGGGTGAGGGATATGGTGCAGTGGGTGGGTGAGGGATATGGTTGCAATGGGTGTGTGACAGATATGATGCAGTAGTGGGTGAGAGGGAGTGATATGGTGCAGTGGGTGGGTGAGGGATATGGTGCAGTAGTGGATGAGAGGGAGTGATATGGTGCAGTGGGTGGGTGAGGGATATGGTATAGTGGTTAGGTGAGGGATATGGTGCAGTAGGTAGCTAAGGGGGAGGGTGAGGGATATGGTGCAGTGGGTAAGTGAGGGATATAGTGGAGTGGGTAGGTGCGGGATATGGTACAGTGGGTAGGTGAGGAGGAGAGGGAGGGATATGGTACAGTGGATGGGTGAGGGGGAGGGGAGGGGTTTGGTACAGTGGGTGGGTGAGTGGGAGGGATATGATGGAGTGGGTAGGTGAGCGTGAGGGGGAGGGATATGATGGAGTGGGTAGGTGAGGGTGAGGGGGAGGGATATGATGGAGTGGGTAGGTGAGGGGGAGAGATATGGTGCAATGGGTGGGTGAGGGAAATGGTGCAATGGGTGGGTGAGGGATATGGTACAGTGGGAGGGTGAGGGGTATGGTGTGGGCATGGAGTCAAATGACAAGGGTTTGTAGGGAGATGGAAAATGGGGTGGGTTGTCGGAGTAACCACGGCCAAGATAAGTGGTACATGAGGGGGAGAACTCTGACCTCCCTTTGGTTTTCTTTACACAGTCGTTATGGAATACTGTATTGTGCTGGAATATCCTTCGGGCAAACCGCCAACTTTTGTTTCCATTCTGGTAAACTGCAGCCTGGGTAATCTTGGACTGCTGCTTTAATCTTTCCCTCTCTCTCTTTCCCAAGGTGGTGCAATGAAGGCCCTTTACAGTTACAGCCCTGCAGAGGACTCATGGACTCTGGTCACGCAGTTTGGTCATGAACGTGCCAGCTGCGGGATCGCGGCCTGCAACAACAAACTCTTCATCACGGGGGGCCGTGATGAGAAGAATGAGGTTATTGCCACCGTCTTGTGCTGGGACACAGAGAAGGAAAAGCTGACGGAGGAGTGCGTCTTGCCCCGTGGCGTATCACACCATGGCAGCGTCACCGTTAGGAAGTCCTACACACACATCCGTCGCATCGTTCCAGGAGCGGTCTCTGTATGACAAGCGTGGGCAATTTACTCACCTCCTGAGGACTTGCCTCGGGACTTTCCCAGGATCCGTGTTCTCTTCAACTTCTATCTTAACCTTTGGATGCATGTGACCAAAACATTTTCCTGTCTCCATGATTTGATCCTTTTGGATGTCACTGGAGTGAAGGCCGTACATTCATTGAAACCGAACCTTGTGGGACAAACACTGCATTGTCAAAATATTTGGGAGCCAGAATCTAATCCAAAAAGATTCCTTGCATTTTTCTTGGCTGATCAAGCAGCTACACACTAGTCGTAGGAGATACGCGTTGGGAAAGCGTTGCAATATGTTGGAAACACTTTGGGGAATAGATGGAGTAAATATATTGGAGCAGTCAGGATCCAACACTGGTTCAAAGAGTTAAGTGATGGGGACCGGTTGCACATAAGCCAGGGTATTATGGAACCAAGGTGAATAATAAGAGTAACGATGCAGATTGACCACAAAGGGCCAGATCTCATGGTCCTAATCATAGCGATGGTATTGAGGGTCAATAGGGAACCACAGCTGCCAACACTTACACATGCACAGACATACGCCAGGAAAAGGAAGTTGTGGTACTTGAGAATGCGCTCCTCCTGAGCCTCCAATGATAGTCCTGCTGAGCCACCTTGTAAAGTGGCAGGGAGTTGTATTTAATAAATTTGGGCTGATTGCCCACAAATAACACTGGATTTAACGCTATTTAAATTAAAGCTTGTGGTGAACCATTGTAATACTGTCTGTATATGGGATATGCCTGGACACGCCCCTGCTGCCTCAATCCGGGGCTCCGCCCTCCTCGGGGTATAAAGGCTGCTCTCCGCCCCTTTTGCCTCAGTTCGGATTAGCCATCGGTTTGGGAGTGTTTCTGTTCTTGTTAATAAAAGCCTGTTGTTTCGCAACATCTAGTCTTTGCGTGAATCAATGGTGCATCAATTCTATTAACAACATTTATGAAATGGAGCAACTCCTGAAACCTGACAAATTGGATTTGGATCCGCAGGCAGTTGGCGCCTCTAACTCTTTCGATCACTGGCTGCGCTGTTTTGAGACCTTCATCGCCTCCTCCGTCGTCATAACAGACATCGACAAACTGCATGTGCTCCACGCCCGCGTCAGCGCTCACGTCTTCGCGCTGATCCGAGACGCAGAGACTTACCAGGAGGCAATCGATCTCCTCAAGAGCCAGTACAACCGGCAGCCGAACGAGGTCTACGCCAGACACCTGCTGGCCACTCACAGACAGCAACCCGGGGAATCGACTGAGCAATCCCTGCGCGAACTGCGTGCACTCGGCAGAGCCTGCAACTGCAAGGCCGTTTCAGCCGCCCAAAACGCCGACGACCTGATCAGAGATGCCTTTGTCGCGGGCATCAGGTCGATCTATATCCGGCAGCGTCTGCTGGAACAAGGTGGGCTGGACCTGAAGAAAACTGTGGAACTTGCCGGCTCACTGGAGGTAGCGTTCCGGAACCTCGAGGCCTACACCCCCGACCACGAGGGCGCACCGTGGACACCGCGACCGCAGCCATTGCTGTACCTGGGAGGGCCGCAAACCTACGCCATGCCCCGTCCCGAAGCCGAACTAACCACTGCGGCAGTCCCCGGAGGCCCGAGGTGCTACTTCTGCGGCCTAGAGAAGCACCCACGACGACGCTGCCCGGCGAAAGGCGCGATCTGCTCTGGCTGCGGTAAGAAGGGTCATTACCTGAAAGTTTGCAGGGCAAAATCGGCTCCCAGGCCCAGCAGTGCCGCGTGCGATCCATGGGAGGGACTGCCTTCGACGCCATCGACCGGGTGCGATCCGCGGGTGCCGCCATTTTGGACGCCAGTGGCCGCGTGCGACCCACGGAGGCCACCATCTTGGACACCATCAGCCACGCGCGACCCACGGGAGCCGCCATCTTGGGTAACGTCAGCCGAGTCACGTGGGCCGCCATTTTGGGAACCGTCCACCGCATCACCTAACCCGACAGTGGCCTCGGTCGCGTTGGACCAGTCCAGGCCTCACCAGCTCGCCTGGTCGATGATGGACATCAAGGTAAACGGCCACACTACTAACTGCTTATTCGACAGTGGGAGTACGGAGAGTTTCATCCACCCTAACACGGTGAGGCGCTACGCACTGCCAGTACTGCCAATGCAGCAATCAATCTCTATGGCTTCGACGTCCTGGTCAGTGAATGTCCTTGGGTACTGTGTGGCAAATCTGACTGTACGGGGCACGGTGTACAACAAGTGCAGGCTCCTCGTGCTGCCACAGCTCTGCGCTGCCGTACTACTGGGGCTAGATTTCATGTGCCACCTTGGGAGCGCCACTATGGTGTATAATGGGCCTTTTCCCCCAATCTCCGTCCAAAATCCACAGCTAACAGACCAGCCACCGCGCACCACCTGTGGTCTCTCGACCCTCAAAGTCGCCCCTCCCTCGCTCTTTGAGCACCTCACCCCCAACTGCAAGCCCATTGCCACCAAAAGCAGACGGTACAGCGCTGGAGATAGAGCGTTCATCAAGTCTGAGGTACGATGCCTCCTGGGGGAGGGGATCATTGAGGCCAGTACCAGCCCCTGGAGGGCCCAAGTGGTGGTTGTCAAGACTGGGGAGAAACTTCGCATGGTCATTGACTACAGTCAGACCATTAACCGATACACGCAGCTGGACGTGTATCCCCTTCCCCGCATCTCTGACATGGTCAATCAGATTGCACAATATCGGGTGTTCTCCACCATTGATTTGAAGTCTGCATACCACCAGCTCCCTATCCGCCTGGAAGACTGCCAATACACCGCCTTCGAGGCGGATGGCCGCCTCTACCACTTCCTTCGGGTCCCCTTCGGCGTCACCAACGGGGTCTCGGTTTTCCAGCGTGAGATGGACCGAATGGTGGACCAGAACGGGTTGCGGGTCACCTTCCCGTACCTGGATAATGTCACCATCTGCGGCCACGATCAGCAGGACCACGATGCCAACCTCCAAAAATTCCTCCACACTGCGGCACTCCTCAACCTGACCTACACTAAGGAGAAGTGTGTATTCCGCACATGCCGCCTCGCCATCCTTGGTTGTGTTGTGGAGAACGGGGTCATCGGCCCCGACCGCATGCGTCCCCTCCTGGAACTTCCCCTCCCCACCACCCTCAAAGCGCTGAGGAGATGCCGAGGCTTCTTCTCATACTACGCCCAGTGGGTCCCCAATTATGCAGACAAAGCCCGTCCGCTCATCAAATCCACATCTTTTCCCCTAGCGGTGGAGGCCCGGCTGACCTTTGACCGCATCAAAGTGGATATCGCGAAGGCCACGATGCACGCTGTAGACGAATCCACCCCATTCCAGGTGGAGAGCGATGCGTCTGATTTTGCCCTAGCCGCCACTCTTAACCAGGCGGGCAGACCCGTGGCCTTCTTCTCACGCACCCTCCAGCGCCCTGAAATTCGACACTCCTCTGTCGAAAAAGAGGCACAAGCCATCATGGAGGCTGTGCGACACTGGCGCCACTACTTAGCTGGCAAATGGTTCACCCTGCTCACGGACCAATGGTCCATTGCCTTTATGTTCAGTAACCAGCAGCGGGGCAAAATCAGGAACGATAAGATTTTGAGGTGGAGGATCGAGCTCTCCACCTACAATTACGACATTTTATACCGGTCTAGGAAGCTCAATGAGCCCCCAGATGCCCTGTCCCGGGGGACCTGTGCCAGCGCAAACCTAGACCGATTACAGACCCTCCACAATGACCTCTGCCACCCGGGGGTTACCAGGTTCTTCCATTTCATCAAGGCCCGGAACCTGCCCTATTCCATTGAGGAAGTCAGGTCTGGCACCAGGCACTGTCTGGGCGGAGTGCAAGCCGGACTTCTACCGGCCGGATAGAACGCACCTCATCAAAGCCACCCGCCCTTTCGAACGCCTGAGCGTTGACTTCAAAGGTCCCCTCCCCTCCTCTGACCGCAACGTATACTTCCTCAACATCGTTGATGAGTATTCGCGGTTCCCCTTTGCTATTCCCTGCCCGGATATGACCTCGGCCACGGTCGTCAGGGCCCTGCACAGCCTCTTCACCCTGTTTGGTTTCCCCAGCTATATTCATAGCGACCGGGGTTCCTCATTTATGAGTGACGAGCTGCGCCAGTACCTACTCTCCATTGGTCCGTGAGCAGGGTGAACCGTTTGCCAGCTAAGTAGTGGCGCCAGTGTCGCACAGCCTCCATGATGGCTTGTGCCTCTTTTTCGACAGAGGAGTGTCGAATTTCAGGATCCTGGAGGGTGCGCGAGAAGAAGGCCACGGGTCTACCTGCCTGGTTAAGAGTGGCGGCTAGGGCAAAATCAGACGCATCGTTCTCCACCTAGAATGGACCACCAGCTACAACCCCAGGGGGAATGGACAGGTGGAGAGGGAGAATGCGAGAGTCTGGAAGGCCGTTTTATTAGCTCTCCGGTCTAAGGGTCTTCCAGTCTCCCGCTGACAAGAGGTCCTCCCTGATGCGCTACACTCAATTAGGTCACTACTGTGCATGGCTACCAACGCCACCCCTCATGAACGAATGTTTGTTTTCCCCAGGAAGTCCTCCTCGGGGACCTCACTACCGTCGTGGCTGACGTCCCCTGGCCCTGTCCTGCTCCGGAAGCACGTGCAGACATATAAGTCGGACCCCCTGGTCGAAACGGTCCGGCTCCTCCATGCCAACCGCCAATACGCCTATGTGGCGTATCACGACGGGCGGGAGGACACGGTCTCCATTCGCGATCTGGCCCCCGCAGGTACTACGTTCCACGGCCCCTCACCCCCAGTTCCCGACGTCGTCCATGATGCACCAGAGTCGCAGCACGCTCATTTAGCCCCCGTGTACGGCACGCCTGAGCCCCAGGAGCAGCCTCCGCACACCCGGCAGTCTGAAGGCACTACGGACAGCTTCACTGGTTATGGACTGGCATCTGACCCATCACCGCGGCCTCCTGAACCGGCACCACGGCTGACATTGCGGCAGTCGCAGCGGCAGATCAAGCCCCCGGAGAGACTGAACTTGTAACTTGAATCTATAACTTGTGACTGTCGTTCCACCACCTTGCCCCCGCCGAACTCTTTTTTAAACAGGGGGTGAATGTGGTGAACTACTGTAATACTGTCTGTATATGGGATATGCCTGGGCACGCCCCTGCTGCCTCAATCCGGGGCTCCGCCCTCCTCAGGGTATAAAGGTGGCTGCTCTCCGCCCCTATTGCCTCAGTTCGGGTTAGCCATCGGTTTGGGAGTGCTTCTGTTCTTGTTAATAAAAGCCTGTTGTTTCGTAACATCTAGTCTTTGCGTGAATCAATGGTGCATCAAAGCTGATATTAGCAGACATAAAGCCTGGTAGTGAACTGATCAGCCATGTTTGAGATACATAATCCCCTTTAATACATTCCACATCTCTGCAACATGAATCCCTCCAGCTCTTAGTGATGCTCTTTCTCAAACTTAAAAAAAAATTCTCATATGCATATTTGTACAATGTCATCATAGTTTTATGTATGTGTTTTATTCTGCTTGTACAGCCCCCAGATGAAGTCCGCACGCAGGTTGCACTTTGTTGGGTTGTCTGGGTGCAGGGATGAAGTCGTAAAGGAACATCCCTTGGTCCCTCGGCAGTTCCTGGTATTTGGGTTTTGAAAATGCAATGCTGTACTAACTGGCTTGCCATAGTCATGTGACTCTACGAGGAGTCTGTCTCTGGAGGCAAACATCTTGAAATCAGTTCAATGAAAGCCTCTGACAGAAACACACCAAGGAAGACTGCAGTCCTTACACTTGCAAAATGACATCCAAGAGTGGCAAAAATGAGATATTTGAAACCTGCAATGGAGGCAGAGAAGGGACTGAGAACCCAGGAACACAGAAATGTTGAAAATCTGCAAACAGCTGCTGAAAAGAACAAAGGAAAACAGACAAGCTGCAAGAGAGAAAAGAAAAGCACACACAGGCTGCAAGTGAAATTTCTGGCTGCAGTGAATCAGGAAGTACAGGCAAAGGCTGCAACTAAACTACTGCTTGAGTCAAAATGACTGCAGTAAATTTTCTAATCCCAGCTCTGATCCAGTTGTAAAATGACATATGACAAAACTGGCAGTATTTCACTTACAATGGCAAAACAGTGAAATTGCAACAGACTTAATTAACAAGCCTGAAAAGGGTGGCCACACTGTTAAGACTGCTAGGGAAGGACTGCTATAAAGTGTATACCTCCCTATATTTAATAGGCGAGCCAAAAAAACAGACAGCAGAGATTTTGAAAGCCTTGAACACACATTTTGAATGCCGAACAAATGTTACATATGAAAGATTTGTATTCAAAACTAGAGTTCAGAGTGAAAATAAGACGATTGAATGGTACGTCATAGGAATAACATAGCTGGAAGAATCATGTTAATTTCGACAGCTAAAAGATGATCTGGTTAAAGATAGCTTGGTCCTAGGAGTGGGAGACCCCAAAATGAGAGTAAGTCTACTGAAAGATGAGAAACTGACGCTAAAGAAAGTGATAGACTTGTGTCGAAATGCAGAAGTTGTAAAACATCAACTCGAGCGTATGTATGGCAGAGCAGGCCAGGAGAAAAAGGACTGTCCAGCATGGGGAAATCAGTATTTTAACTGCACGAAGCAGAACCACTTTGCACACAAGCACTTGGTCAGAAAATGGTAAAACAATCCTATACGAATAAAAGCAAATTACTGTGGATCCTGGAATCGGAGACAAAAACAGAAATGCTGGAAAACCTCAGCAGGTCTGACAGCATCTGTGGAGAGAGAATAGAGCCAACATTTCGAGTCTAGGGTCATCAGGCTTGAAATGTTGACTCTGTTCTCTCTCCACAGATGTTCTTCAGATCTTCAAAGATTTTCCAGCATTTTCTGTTTGTGAAGCATAAACTGATGGCCACTGGAGAGAAGGAAACAAAAAATTCCAGGGAGAGGGAGACTGCAGACCCCAATGATGGAGAGAGACAATAGTAAACCACAAGATGGTTGCTGATCATATAATTGCAATGAAGTACACGAGCCAAAGGTAAATGTTCTCGAGGAAAATGTTCACAAAGGAGAACTGGAAGAGTTGAAGGACAAGATTTTTGTTGAGTATACACCTTTTAAAACACATGATAAACTGAAGACTTCAATGATCTGACCAAACAAACTTCAGGGACAACACAAAGGTACCAGGAGGAAAGAATGACCCACGATTCCATAGTTGGCAACTCAAAATGGGAGTTGAAACAAATGTAACCAGTTATACAGGCGCAATGGCAGGCATATGTACTCAACTAGCAAAGCTGCTCCTTCGCAGCAAATGGGAAGTCAGACAGAAAGGATCTCACCAGATGTTCTGAGTACAGAACTATCATCAATCCCAGAGGTTCACAAGATTCCAACAACCAAAATGGAACAACAACAGTCAACAAGGCAACAAAGGTCACAGGAATGATACTCTCTGGACAAAGAACATCACCCAGATGAACAGTCAATGTAATCATGAATACATTGCACTAAAAGACCTGCATATGTGTGCAATGCATGTAGAGATTGACAAGTCGGCCAAACAGTTGTCAATGTGTGAGAACAGTGTGTATCTTGTGTATAACTTGGGAAACTCACAGTCGCACAGGATTATGTATCCAAATGTGTCTTTTGTTTTCTGGAGAAAATAAAGGGGATTTTTTTTGTAGGAATGTTTGGTTTTGGAAATGCAACACTGTACTACCTAACTGACTTGCATTAGTCATGTGACTCTACTATGAGAAGTCTGCCTCTGGAGGTAGACATCTTGAGATAAGTTCAATAAAAGCCTTTCACAGAAACACACTAATGAAGACTGCTGTCCTTATACTTGCGACACTGGGCTAACAGCAGCAATGGTCAGGTCCTCCACTTGTCTCTGGCAGCCTTACTTTATGCCGGCTCACCTGGGTTTATCCCCACGGTGCTGCTTCTCTACAGGCCTGAGAAATGCTGCTGCAGGGGCTCAGAGCCCCGACCGGCTGCTTGCCACCTCTGAGATCCGTCAGCTTGATCAACTCATTCTGTGGGTCAAAAGGGAGAAAGCGAGTTGGAGAGAATTTAAACACCCTGGGTTACTTGGGCTTGAAGTTCAAATCAAATACATGGAAGATAAATGGGATTAAAGTTAAACGATGCAAAAATCTCATAGATAAGAAAATAATTTTTATATAAAGCGCCATAAAAGAAAAGTAATTAAACTGGGCAGGTAAAACTGCAGTGACCAAAGGAGAAAATAAATTGTGGGTTCGGCTGAGAAGTTCTGGGCAGTCGAAGTTTCTTAAAGTGCTAAAAATATTGAAAGTAATTGGCCCAAAATCTTCCCTATGGGGAGAGGCCTCCAACTCTGTCCACATCCTGATGCGCCTCAGGGCCCTGAGGAAGTCCTGGCGTGTGTGCATCCACGGTACCTATACAGGATGTTTACATTCCTGTGGCCCAATCTTCTGCGGAGTGGCAACCACCATCATATTGCCAATCCATTCCTGTTTTTTAAATAAAGTAAAGGTTATTTATTAGTCACAAGTAAGGCTTACATTAACACTGTAATTAAGTTACTGTGAAATTCCGCTACTCGCCACAGTCAGGCGCCTGTTCAGGTCAATACACCTAACCAGCACGTCTTTCAGAATGTGGGAGGAAACCCAGGCAGACATGGGGAGAACGTGCAAACTCCACACTGACAGTGACGCAAGCCAAGAATTGAACCTGGGTCCCTGGCGTTGTGAAGCAGCAGTGGTAACCATTTTGTTACTGTGCCGCTCGCCACAGCTGGAGCTGTGCTGGAAATAGTACTGGAGCTCCACATTACTCACCCAGATTTCTGAACCAGGTCTCGTCAGCAATGCTGGTGCTCCGAGTCTGTCCTCGTATTGCAGGATTGCTGGGGGAAGCCAAGCCACACCCTCTTTATATGGCTTTAGCTGTTATCTTTAGGAAGTTTTCGTTCACTAACACAGTGAAGAGTTGTAAAGCTTTGGGACATTTGAATAGATTTTCACTGTTAGTCATTGAGTGTGACTGAGGTACATGGATGGGGTAGTGGGGTGGGTAGGATGTCTGTTGGGTAGGTGCCAACTGCATAGGGTGGCAGGATGGATAGGATACATTCAATAAGGTACCTCACAAAAGGTTACTTAATAAGAGCCCATGGTGTTGTAGTACATTAGCATGGATCGAGAACTGGCTAACTGGTAGAAGACAGAGAGTTGGGATAAGAGGGACATTTTTGGATGGGAACTTGTAACTAGTGGAGTGCCACAGGGATCAGTTCTGGGGCCACAATTATTTAAATTCTACATCACTGTATTAGATGAGGGAGGGGAATGTACTATTGTCAAGTTTGTGGATGACACAAAATTAGGTGAGAAGGCAAGTGGTGAGGATGACACAAAGTGGGACATAACTGAGTCAGAACTATCCAAAGTCTTTGACTCTAAACCAAAGTTGGAAACCTTTTTGAAGGGTTCTGGATGCAGGGGGGTTACCCATTGGAAATTTAACTTCCCGGGCAATTATGGCATTGTCAGTACGTCATAACATCCGAGGAATCCCATCGTGCAATAGTTGGGTACAACCAGGGTACAACCATCCAGAGATGAGAGGCTCTGGGCCTCTGATTGTTGGTTTTACCCAGCTCAGATTGCTGCATTATTCCAATGACTGTGCAGTCGGATGGCCAGAGCCACAGGGAGCTGGGCTGTTTATGTTATATTATCCAGGTTTTTATAAAGAGATTCTCATAAGCAGACATAAAACTAACGGAATGAGCTGAAGCACGATGGCACCCCCAGCAATATTCACCAGCCTCTAACACTGTTCACCCCCCCTCCCGACACTGTTCACCCCCCCGACACTTTTCACCCCCCCGACACTGTTCACCCCCCCGACACTGTTCACCCCCCCGACACTGTTCACCCCCCCGACACTGTTCACCCCCCCCGACACTGTTCACCCCCCCCGACACTGTTCATCCCCCCCGACACTGTTCACCCTCCCGACACTGTTCACCCCCCCCCCGACACTGTTCACCCCCCCCTCCCAACACTGTTCACCCTCCCGACACTGTTCACCCCCCCCCCGACACTGTTCACCCTCCCGACACTGTTCACCCCCCCCGACACTGTTCACCCCCCCGACACTGTTCACCCCCCTCCCGACACTGTTCACCCCCCTCCCGACACTGTTCACCCCCTCCGACACTGTTCACCCCCCTCCCAACACTGTTCATCCCCCCCACACTGTTCACCCTCCCTCCCAACACTGTTCACCCCCCTCCCGACATTGTTCACCCCCCCTCCCAACACTGTTCACCCCCGCGACACTGTTCACCCCTTCCCGACACTGTTCACCCCCCTCCCGACACTGTTCACCCCCCCCCCCCCCAGCAATGTTCAACACCCTGGCAATGTGTGGAGGTGTTGAGCATTTTTATTGGTTAGATAAGCTGAGGGGGGAGGGGTAACACTATCAATGGGGTGAGGGTGGGGCATGAACACTGTTGGGGGTGAGAGAGGGGTAACATAGGTGAGCACTTTGGTGATAGTGACCACAATTCGGTTACGTTTACTTTAGCGATGGAAAGGGATAGGTATCTACCGCAGGGCAAGTGTTATAGCTGGGGAAAGGAAATGATGATGCGATTAGGCGAGATTTAGGATGCATAGGTTGGGGAAGAAATCTGCAGGGGATGTGGGCACAATTGAAATGTGGAGCTTGTTCAAGGAACAGCTACTGGGTGGCCTTGATAAGTATGTACCTGTCAGGCAGGGAGGAAGTGGTCGAGCGAGGGAACCGTGGTTTACTAAAGAAGTTGAATCTCCTGTGAAGAGGAAGAAGGAGACTTATGTAAAGATGAGACATGAAGGCTCAGTTAGGGCGCTTGAGAGTTACAAGTTAGCCAGGAAGGACCTGAAGGGAGAGCTAAGAAGAGCCAGGAGGGGACATGAGAAGTCTTTGGCAGGTGGGATCAAGGAAACCCTAAAGCTTTCTATAGGTATGTCAGGAATAAAAGAATGACGAGGGTAAGATTAGGGCCGGTCAAGGACAGTAGTGGGAAGTTGTGCATGGAGTCTGAAGAGATAGGAGAGGTGCTAAATGAATATTTTTCGTCAGTATTCACACAGGAAAAAGACAATGTTGTCGAAGAGAATACTGAGATACAGGCTATTAGACTAGATGGGATTGAGGTTCATAAGGAGGAGGTGTTAGCAATTCTGGGAAGTGTGAAAATAGATAAGTCCCCTGGGCCGGATGGGATTTATCCTCGGATTCTCTGGGAGGCTAGGGAGGAGATTGCAGAGCTTTTGGCTTTGATCTTTATGTCGTCATTGTCTACAGGAATAGTGCCAGAAGACTGGAGGATAGCAAATGTTGTCCCTTTGTTCTAGAAGGGGAGTAGAGACAACCCTGGTAATTATAGACCAGTGAGCCTTACTTCTGTTGTGGGCAAAGTTTTGGAAAGGATTATAAGAGATAGGATTTATAATCATCTAGAAAGGAACAATTTGATTAGGGATAGTCAATACGGTTTTGTGAAAGGTAGGTCGTGCCTCACAAACCTTATTGAGTTCTTTGAGAAGGTGACCAAAGAGGTGGATGAGGGTAAAGCAGTTGATGTGGTGTATATGGATTTCAGTAAAGCGTTTGATAAAGTTCCCCATGGTAGGCTATTGCAGAAAATACGGAGGCATGGGATTGAGGGTGATTTTGCGGTTTGGATCAGAAATTGGCGAGCTGTAAGAAGATAGAGGGTGGTGGTTGATGGGAAATGTTCATCCTGGAGTTCAGTTACTCGTGGTGTACCGCAAGGATCTGTTTTGGGGCCACTGCTGTTTGTCATTTTTATAAATGACCTGGATGAGGGCGTAGAAGGTTGGGTTAGTAAATTTGCGGATGACACTACAGTCGGTGGAGTTGTGGACAGTGCGGAAGGATGTTGCAGGTTACAGAGGGACATAGATAAGCTGCAGAGCTGGGCTGAGAGGTGGCAAATGGAGTTTAATGCGGAAAAGTGTGAGGTGATTCACTTTGGAAGGAGTAACAAGAATACAGAGTACTGGGCTAATGGTAAGATACTTGGTAGTGTGGATGAGCAGAGAGATCTCCATGTCCATGTGCATAGATCCCTGAAAGTTGGCACCCAGGTTGATAGGGTTGTTAAGAAGGCGTACAGTGTGTTAGCTCTTATTGGTAGAGGGATTGAGTTTCGGAGCCATGATGTCATGTTGCAGCTGTACAAAACTCTGGTGCAGCCGCACTTGGAGTATTGCGTACAGTTCTGGTTGCCGCATTATAGGAAGGATGTGGAAGCATTGGAAAGGATGCAGAGGAGATTTACCAGGAATGGTATGGTATGGTGGGAAGGTCTTATGAGGAAAGGCTGAGTGACTTGAGGCTGTTTTCGCTAGAGAAGAAGGTTAAGAGGTGACTTAATAGAGGCATACAAGATGATCAGAGGATTAGATAGGGTGGACAGTGAGAGCCTTTTTCCTCGGATGGTGTTGGCTAGCACGAGGGGACATAGCTTTAAATTGAGGGCTGAGAGATATAGGACAGATGTCAGAGGTACGTTCTTTACTCAGAGAGTAGTAAGGGCATGGAATGCCCTGCCTGCGGCAGTAGTGGACTCGTCAACACTAAGGGCATTTAAAGGGTCATTGGATAAACATATGGATGATATTGGAATAGTGTAGGTTAGATGGGCTTTAGATTGGTTTCACAGGTCAGCGCAACATTGAGGGCCGAAGGGCCTGTACTGCACTGTAATGTTCTATGTTCTATGTTCTATTGTCAATGGGGTGAGTGTGGGGCATGAACACTGTTGGGGGTGAGGGAGGGATAACATTGTCAATGGGGTGAGGGTGGGGCATGAACACTGTTGGGGGTGAGAGAGGGGTAACACTGTCAATGGGTGAGGGTGGGGCATGAACACTGTTGGGGGTGAGGGAGGGGTAACACTGTCAATGGGGTGAGGGTGGGGCATGAACACTGTTGGGGGTGAGGGAGGGGTAACACTGTCAATGGGGTGAGGGTGGGAGCCGGGGGGAAGGAGTCTAGTGAATCTTCTCTGAGCTGCTCCTTATGCAATTATATTCTTTCTTAAGTAAGAAGTCCAAAACTACACACAATACTCCAGATGTGATCTCAGTAAGGCCTTGTCCAACTGTGGCAATATTGCTCTAATCTTATACTCAATTCCCCTTGCAATAAATGCCAACATTCCATTTTCCTTGCTGTACCTGCATGCTAACGTTTTGTGATGGATTATTATCTAAATGGAAAGAAATGACAACATGCTGCTGTGCAGAGGGACCTGGGGGTCCTTGTGCATGAGACGCAAAAACCCAGTCTGCAGGTGCAACAGGTGATCAAGAAGGCAAATGGGATGTTGGCCTATATCGCAAGGGGGATAGAATATAAAAGCAGAGATGTCTTGCTGCATCTGTACAGGGCATTGGTGAGGCCGCAGCTGGAATACTGTGTGCAGTATTGGTCCCCCTTATTTGCGGAAGGATATATTGGCCTTGGAGGGAGTGCAGAGAAGGTTCACCAGGTTGATACCAGAGATGAGGGGTCTTGATTATGAGGAGAGACTGAGCAGATTGGGTTTGTATTCGTTGGAATTTAGAAGGCTGAGGGGGGTTCTTATAGAGACCTATAAGATAATGAAGGGGCTGGATAGGGTAGAGATGGAGAGATTCTTTCCACTTAGAAAGGAAACTAGAACTAGAGGGCACAGCCTCAAAATAAAGGGGGGTCAGTTTAGGACAGAGTTGAGGAGGAACTTCTTCTCTCAGAGGGTGGTGAATCTCTGGAATTCTCTGCCCACTGAAGTGGTGGAGGCTACCTCGTTGAATATGTTTAAATCACGGATAGATGGATTCTTGATCAGTAAGGGAATTAGGGGTTATAGGGATCAGGCGGGTAAGTGGAACTGATCCACTTCAGATCAGCCATGATCTTATTGAATGGCGGGGCAGGCTCGAGGGGCTAGATGGCCTACTCCTGCTCCTATTTCTTATGTTCTTATGATTCATGTACCAGGACACCCAGATCCCTCTGTACTGTAGAGCTCTGCAATCTCTCTCCTTCTAATATCCGGCTTTTCTATTCTTCCTGCCAAAGTGGACAAGTTCACAGTGTCCCACATCGTACTCACTTTGCCCACTCACTTGACCTATCTAAATCCCTTCATAGATTACTTTCTAGATAATGGCTAACCTCTCCATATTGCACTTTTTAAAATTCTTTCATGGGATGCGGAAATTATTGGCAAGCATTTGTTTCACATCCTTAATTACCCTTGAGTGGGTGGTTTGGTTTCCAATGTGGATACTGTTTGGATTTCTCTTTGGGTAACTTGTAGTCTGCTCTGCATTAGGAAGGCTCCCCACTACCTGAATGACTTAGATCTAATTTGGGTCTGCTTCTTTAAAAGCTCCTTTATTTGCAACATAGTACATGCTAAGCTTCCAGGTAAGTATATCTTTCTCTGTCTAGTGTATTTCATCTTCTCTTGCACATGACTGTTGATGTCGCTCTTACACATCACTATCTCATTACCAGAATGATTAACCCATTATTCTACATTTCCCCCCAGGTATCATCTCCATTTACCTTGCAGCTTCGAACCACCTTGACTAATAATCCACTGTGATATGGTACACTTTTCCTCAAAAGTCAAATGATCTGGTCCCAATCTTTCCAAGGCCTATCTGGAAAAATTAAATGGTAATTAATGTTCTGTGGGTGTTTGGCCATGATTTGTCCAAATATGGCATGACAATATGATCTCTTAAATTGCTTTTGAAATTCCTGGCTCCCACCACAGATTGATGTGCACAAACTCTATACTTGCTAATCCCAATGGATTCTATGAAGAATTTCCTCTTTTATAGTCTTGGGTATTACTAATCCATGGTTAAATACCACAAGGTCTTCCACTATCGTTAGATGTTTCTTCTGTTTGTGGTACTTTCGTAAGAGCTGATTGGTTGAGCTATATTTTGACCAACTTCTTGCAAACTTTCCTTCCTTTTGTGCTTTCCTAGTTTCTTGTAGTTTTCTCTCAGAGGCTGATAGAGAGTTTGTTATGACTAATGACAATGCTTTCACCTCTGAAATAGGTCTTGGGCTACTGCTTGATCAACCTTGGCTCTAGATAACAGATGGCCCTTCCCATTGGCGGGATCTTCCGGTGCCCCCAATGGCGATGCTTGTCCCACCTCCCCCAACCCCTCCACCCCCATGGTGGCTTCCCTGGACACATGGCCAATGAGCAATGCAAATGGACATTGATTTTGGTGGCACCAATGATAGGCTGGCTCCACTGTTGGAAATCCTGCTGTGGAGGAGGACTGGAAAATTCCGGTCAATGTGACTGCGACCTGTGTTTTGCCTGGCACATTTACAGTTGTGTTATGATAACACATCAGCCTGAGTCTGAAACATTATATGCATAGAGGCATTTTGACAATCTCTCTGTGGAATTCAGAAGGCTGACCAACAATTTATCGTCTGTCTTGATTTGAAATTGCAACCTTATCAAATAATCAGAAAATGGTTCAGGTGCCCAGGTCATTGCCAACATTTCTTTCTCTATAGTCACTATAGCTTTGTTCAGTTGATGTCCTGGAAGCAAAGTAGACGGGCTTTCCTACACCATCCTCCTGGATCTGAGTAAGTATGGCTCCGGGGCCTGTTGAGGATGTGACTGCGGCCACCACCATGGGCAATCTGGGAATATAATGCGCCAGATTGTCTGGGGAGACGAGCATTTCCTTTACTTTTTGAAATGTATTGTTTTTCTCAATCCCCCAAAACTACTGTTGGCCTTTTCCTAAACAGTATCTCAAAGTTTCAATGATTGTAGCTAAATTCAGAATGAATTTACCAACCGGACTGATCATTCTGAGGAATCGCTGGATATAGTAATGCACTTTGGTTGTGGAAAGTCACTGACGGCTTTTGTTTTTTGACAGTCTACCAAAATGCCCTTTCATATTGTGATGTATCCTAAAAATTTAATGGTAGTTTCTGCAAATTCACATTTTTTGTTTAAGGTGAGACGTGCCTCCTAAAACTTTCAGAACTTTACGTACTCTGTGATCATGTTCCTGTCTTGTGGCAAAATGGTTAAGCATGTCATCCAAATGACAAATGACTCCCCTTCTTCCTTCTAGAATGTTTGACATGGTTCCCTGGACCATTTCCACAGCTGATGATATATCAAAAGAAAGTAAAGTTTATTTATTGTCGCAAATAGGCTTACATTAACACTGCAATGAAGTTACTGTGAAAATCCCCTAGTTGCCACACTCTAGCACTTGTTTGTGTACATTGAGGGAGAATTTAATATGGTCAGTGCACCTAACCAACACATAGAGTCATAGAGGTTCACACCATGGAAACAGGCCCTTTGGCCCAACTTGTCCATGCCGCCCTTTTTTTTTAAGCCCCATAGCGAGTCCCAATTGCCCACGTTTGGCCCATATCCCTCTACCCATCTTACCCATGTAACTGTCTAAATGCTTTTTAAAAGATAAAATTGTACCCACCTCTACCAGTACTTCTAGCAGCTTGTTCCAAATACTCACCACACTCTGTGTGAAAAAATTGCCCTTCTGGATACTTTTGTATCTCTCCCCTCTCACCTTAAACCTGTGCCCTCTCGTTTTAGACTCCCCTACCTTTGGGAAACAATATTGACTATTCTATGTTCCAGAGAAAAAGTCCCAGTCTATCCAGCCTCTGCTTATATCTCAAACCATCAAGTCCTGGTAGCATCCTAGTAAATCTCTTCTGCACTCCTTCTAGTTTAATAATATCCTTTCTATAATAGGGTGACCAGAACTGTACACAGTATTCCAAATGTGGCCTTACCAATGTCTTGTACAATTTCAACAAGATGTCTCAACTCCTGTATTTGATGTTCTGACCAATGAAACCAAGCATGCTAAATACCTTCTTCACCACTCAGTCCACCTGTGATTCCACTTTCAAGGAGCTATGAACCTATACCTCTAGATCTCTATGTTCTGTAACTCTCCCCAACGCCTTACCATTAACTGAATAAGTCCTGCCCTGGTTCAATCTACCAAAATGCATCACCTCATATTTATCTAAATTAAACTCCATCTGCCATTCGTCAGCTCACAGGCCCAATTAATCAAGATCCTGTTGCAATCCTAGATAATCTTCTTCACTGTCCACTATGCCACCAATCTTGGTGTCATCTGCAAACTTACTAACAATGCCTCCTATTTTCTCATCCAAATCATTAATATAAATGACAAATAACAGTTGACCCAGCACCGATCCCTGAGGCACATCACTGGTCACAGGTTTCCAGTTTGAAAAACAATTCTCTACAACCACCCTCTGGCTTCTGTCATCAAGTCAATTTTATATCCATTTAGCTACCTCACCCTGGATCCCGTGAGATTTAACCTTATGCAACAACCTACCATGCAGTACCTTGTCAAAGGTCTTGCTAAAGTCCATGTAGACAACATCAACTGCACTGCCCTCATCTACCTTCTTGGTTACCCCTTCAAAAAACTCAATCAAATTTGTAAGACATGATTTTCCACTCACAAAACCAGGCTGATTGTCCCTACTCAATCTTTGCGTCTCTAAATGCCTGTAGATTCTATCTCTCACAATACCTTCCAACAACTTACCCACCACAGATGTGAGGCTCACTAGCCTGTAGTTCCCAGGCTTTTCCCTGCAGCTCTTTTTAAGGGCTGTGGGAGGAAACCAGAGCACCCGGAGGAAACCCACTCAGACCTAGGGAAAACGTGCAAACTCCACACAGACAGGCACCCGAGGCCGGAATCGAACCAGGATCCCTGGCGCTGTGGGGCAGCAGTGCTAACCACTGTGCCACCATGGCGAGAAGGCAGTTAAAGCAGAATTGTCCAAAAGGCATTGTAAATGTAAATACCATTCCTTGTCGAATGGCATTTACCAAAGCCTGTGATTAGCTTCAAATGTAGTGAAGAGCATGTTGTGGGAAGGTTTGCCAAATTGTCATCCTCTAAGGACATCGGGTGGATTTACTTCGGATGGCCTTATTTAATTGTGTGAGGCCTATGAGCACCTGAGTTCACCATTCAGCTTGGGGAAACTGTCCCAAGCCCCAAACAGCACATAGTTGTCTCCATGACAGGTAACAGAACAGCTCTGTGAAACATTCTGTCGAGTTCCTCTTTAACTTTCTTCAACAATAGGTGTGGTATCCTCCTGAGAGTGTATAGACATGGAGGCTTGAAGCAGCGTCAAATGATATTCATGTTTGAGCTTCCTGAGCTGATGTGGGAAATTTCTAACAAATCAATAAGATTTTTGGACAGTAAACCTTAAGGCACTGACAGAATTACTAGCAAAGAGTTAAATGATTCTTAAAACAAGGTTGTAAGCTAACGAGAGAATAGGTTTCACACATGTGAATGCAGTAAGAGAATTAAACAAGTAATTATGACTTAAAACATATATACTGATATTTTAAATGTATTTTAAGTATTGTATGAATTATTGTCCACTTCAGCCATAGGCAAGTTACCGCAAGGTATGATGGTAAAGACGAATAGTTCAGAGCCAAAGTCCTGGGAACCCTGCAGTTAGCAAAATTCATTTCAGTAAGTTTCTTATGTGGGAACACATATTGCAACATATATGAATAGGTGTATTAATTGTCTAGACTTAGGATGGAAATGTGCACGGATGCGGGATCACGTGTCTATCCAGTTTGGCAATGATCCGGTGGGAACATTCACTCTCACCCTTACAGTGAGCGTTTAGGGTAACCTGGCAATGGAGAAGTGACTTTAGCCAAGATGGGAGTTAGCATTTAATGGACGAATGAGATATCATTATGCTGGATGGTAAAATGCAATTGACTGAGGTGCATGATAGGGATTATTATTGATATGTGTATACTAAAGGTGATTGATTTTAAACTAATGTAAGATGGGAATGATTGATAAGAAAACCTATAATTGATCTGTTTTGAATTGTAAAGGCCAGATCTATTCAGAGAGGTCCGGCTGCTCCACCCGAGCGCTATCTTGACCCTCTGATGGTCTCCTAGTAGCTGCTGGTCAAATCAAGTTCTGTCCTCGATTCAGAAACACTGGCTTCATGAGTCTTGTATGGTCTTTGAGTTTTGCTGACAGTACTGGTCACCTCGGGTGTCCCACAACACGAGCTTACCTCAAAGAACTGTGAGAATTCTTGGCCGATCTCTGTCCTGTTGTAGGACTTGGTGTACCTTTTTCTGAAGACCCAGTTGTATACATACACTTCTACAGTAAGGATGTGCTATGATTGTGCAAGATATAGAGGGTCTCGATAATCTCTCGCCCCCTTGTGGTTAAGGATTGTGGTTATCTGACCTTTCACTTGAAGATCTGTGCCACCGGGGCCTTGCAATTTAATTATTGATGGTTGGGTGCCTATTGCTTTGACCCATTCCAAATGCTCAGTCAGGACCCTAACATCTGTTCCAGTATCAAGTTTGAACTCAGTTTTAAAGCATTCAACTTCTAAAGCAACTGATCACATTTTTGTTTTTATTCCTTCACTTTACTGAACAAGCCTGTATTTTCATTTAAATAAAAGATGACCCATCTGTAGAAGGGTCATATGGACTCAAAATATGAACTCAATTTCTCTCTCCAGAGATGATACCAGACCTGCTGATTTTATCAAGTATTTTCTGTTCTTATTTCTGTATTCTCATGTTTTTCCTTATTCCCAATTTCCTGAAGTGTCAGCTTTTCGGAGACATTCTCATGCTTTCTTTTGTTAATTGAGTGTTTTGATTTACAGAATTGCTTGAAATGTCCTGTCTTTCTGCAGTGGAAACAATCGTACAGGTAAGCAGCACAGAAAAAAGCCCTTCGGCCCATTGCGTCTGGTCGGCCAAAGACAAACCACCTAACTATTCTAATCACATTGCCAGCACTTGGCCCATACCTTGTATACCTTGGCATCGTAAGTACACACCTAAACACCTCTTAAATGTTATGAGGGTCTCTGTCTCCACCACCCTTTCCAACAGTGAGTTCCAGACTCCCACCACCCTTTGGGTGAAAAACATTTGCCTCACATCCCCTCTAAACTTCCTGCCCCTTACCTTAAATCTATGCTCCTGGCCACCAATCCCTTCACCAAGGTGGCACGGTGGCACAGTGGTTAGCACTGCTGCATCACAGCGCCAGGGACCCGGGTTCCATTCCCGGCTTGGGTCACTGTCTGTGTGGAGTTTGCACATTCTCCTCGTGTCAGCGTGCGTTTCCTTTGGGTGCCCTAGTTTCGCCCCACAGTCCAAAGATGTGCGGGTTAGGTGGATTGGCTATGCTAAACTGCCCCTTAGTGTCAGGGGGACTAGCCAGGGTAAATGCACGGGGATATGGGAATAGGGCTTGTGTGGGATTGTGGTTGGTGCAGACTTGATGGCCTGAATGGCCTCCTTCTGCATTGTAGCGATTCTATTAGTCTATGAGTGAAGTGGTATATTTCAAAGAGAAAATGTTTCTTCCTGTCTACTCCATCTATACCCCTCATAATTTTATACTTCTCAACCATGCCCCACTGCCCCCACCTCCACCCCCACCCTCAGTCTCCCCTGCTCAAAGGAAAATAACCCCCGTCTATCAAATCTCTCTTCATAACTAAAACTCTCCACCCCAGGCAACATCCTGGTAAATCTCCTCTGCACCCTTTCCAGTGCTATCACATCCCTCTATGTGATGAAACCTCCAGGAATTATTTTAATTACAGTTGCCAACCCTACCTTTAACCTTCATCTGCTGGTGGGGAGGTGATTGTCTCCCTGTAGCCCAAATTTGTTATAGAGTTTAGTGTCTCTGTCCACATCTCCCTGTTGAGGTAATGCTCATTTTCTGAAATTTTGTAATAGCAGATTTGAGCAACCTTTAACTTAACTGTTAAGTCATTCTGTAGAAAGTAAAGTCGGGAAGATGCCAGTTTTTAAAACAAATATGATTTCTTTAAGAGTGTGACATTATAAATGTCCAACTCCACTGTCCCAAAAGTCTCTCTTTATATGTGCTCAAGACATCTAATCAATGCATGCCTTCCAGCTGCATATCCTTAACCCCTTAATAATACAATTAACTATTTCAAAATGGTTAGACCAGGAGATATCTTTCATCAAGTTGAGGATTACTTTGAAACAGAGGCTGGCTGTTGTTGTTAAAACAGAGATGCTTAAATCTTTACCAGGGAACATGTTGCCATGCTGATATTACTGAAGGAGCCAAAATGGTACCAGGTAATTCTCTGTGTGATAGTTGATATTTGATACCTCTTCATCGGAAGCCTTTGTGGAGAAGATATAATTTTAAGATGGCGTCAGGGGTTGTATTCTTCCCCCTGTGCTGGTGATGTACCGCTGGTCTGTACACTTTGCACCTTTAAAGTCTGTAATCCACTATCCCCCGATTCCCCCCGCCCTGCCCTGGTGCCTGCCCCACCTGTAACTGTGCTTATCAGTTTGCATGAGCATCATGGTCCCCGTTGAGATTTTTATTTGCTTGGTTACTATGGCAGAGATAGCCTTGCCTGCTTATTCCGTGCTGATGACAATGGTCTTATCACTTCATTTCCTAATGAGTCAATAGCAACGATATTTACTGAAATCACTCCATTTCCATCCAGACTGCAGAAAGGTTTACTTAACATCGACTCCACTCCCAAACGCACTTTTCAGTCAGTCCAGTTCAGTCAGGTGAGTGGAAATCTGAATTTATTCTATGTACAGTTAATGCATGGTTGCACTGACTGGAAACAGTCCACTGCTTAATGGGCTTTGCTTTTTTGTTTTATTATCTTATGGCTTAAAAGGGAGTGAGATATGAATGTGGAAACATGGCCCAGTCACAGCCCACTGTTCCGTGTGGGCGATACGAGCTAAGCATTGGGAATCAGAAGATGATGTGGTTCTTGGGTTTGGGCAGTGGGGGGGCTCTTTACTCCAACCACTTAGTCCCCTGCCCCTTCAGCCTTGCCACAAGCTGCTGATGAGCTGAGATTCCATTAAGACTTTCAAGGTTTCTTGAATTTTCACCACCCCAGTGGAACCTTGCCCTTTAATTCTACTCTCTCCCTTAACTTCGCCAAGTAATTTTCACAGTAACTTCATTGCAGTGTGAATGTAAGCCTACTTGTGACTAATGAATAAACTTTACTTTAATTTCACACTTGTACACAAAGAGGTTTTGCAATTGGGGATTGCATTATTATAATGATGAGCTGACACCAGAGACGCGGCAGACTTTAAATTGGTGTCATCCATGTTGGAAAACTCTCCCTCAGTTGTGTATTGACTCAATCACTTATTGCGCCTCTGCCCTCTGCCTCTCCCAACCCTTCAAGCTCGTGAGATAGAGGAAAGAAGAAAGGAAGTCTTTGCAGAAGAATCTATTGTGAGCATTGCGGCACTATTTAAATAAACATGGTACCTCAGCAGCTTGCAACAATATAACACCCTTTCGCACATTAACAGGTCCCAAGGTTACGGAACGAGTGCTAGAAAATGGTATTCGAATAGATAGGTGCTTATGGCCAGTGCAGACATGATGGGCCGAAGGGGCCTCTTTATGACTCCATGACCTTTCACAGGAGGGTAATCAAACCAAATTTGATAGCGAGACAGATAGGAAGATATTAGGACAGATGGCACAAGAAGTAGATTTTCAGAGCATCTTGAAAGAGAAGGAGAGATGGAGAGGAGGAGCACTTTAGGAAAGGAATTTCAGAACTTTGGACCCAGTGAGGAAATATTATATCATTTGAAATCAGTGAGATCTTTTCAAAACCTTCATCAAAAAACAGAAAATCCAGAAAATTAAAATCCAGAGAAATTAGAAAATGATCAACTTCCTGAAAATATTTTTAAAATTGCGATGAATTATTGATAAATATACACAATGATTGATAAATATTCACTCAATATCTGCAAACCATTAAACTTGTAAAAATAAATTTGAATTACGAGAGGAGAAATGCCATCACCCTTAAAACATGGTAATTTCTTCAAAACATAACCATCTCCATAGTTAGAAGTGTTGTGTATAATATTTATCACACTTTAAAACTGTTAAAGTTTGAACGTATCACCCTTTAAATCTGTCATTATTGAAGTTCCCCTTAGCCAGTGTGTTGGACAGAATATAAAATGGCCCTTTGTCCCTCACGGCTGCATTTATATTCCCTCTAATTTCCTGCATTTCCTGGTGCCAGAGTTCCAGCCTAAAATACAAATTTTCCTGTGTGTAACTCTTGAAAAATACTGTCATACTCTTGCGAATTAATGTTTTCTACATTACAACAATCTCCACACTTCAAATATTCTTCACTGGCTGTCAGGTGAATTGAGATGTCGTGAGGTTGTGAAAGTTGCTATATAAATGAAAGTCTTTCTTCTCTTTTTCGCTTGTAAATTTCATCATACTCGACTGAACCCCTGTTGCAAATACTGAGACACTTCTTGGGACCCCCTGAAAATACTGACAGATTTTTGAGGGCTCTTAAATTGTTGGCATGTTCCTGAGGACCCCCTACAGATATTGTATTCAGCGCTTTTCTGAGCCTTTGAGAGCAATGATTTCTCTGCCAAAAAATCCCTTTCCCCCAATCTGTTTGCTGCCAATTTTTAAATTCTTACAGGCAGTTTCAGATGTCCATCTCACCCATTCATCAAACAGTGAGCTTCCAATCACTGACATTATGCCATGGCAAGACTGTACAGTGAATAATTCATTAGACCCAGCTTCTCAATCTGCTAACATTGAAGAAAATTCATGTCATTATTCCTAAACTGCCACCTTGGTAGGGCCTGGCAGAGGAAGCTCAGCAAGAGCTAGATATTTAATATCAGCAACATTGGAACAAGAGTAGTCCATTTAGTCCCTTGACTGTATTCCGTCATTCAGTCAGATCTGTACCGTAACCGCATTTACTCACCTTTACTCCATGGTGTGTTACAGTTCACTGAGGAAGTCTGAGTTGCCGTGGCAACATACACTTTTACATGGAGCTATGGATAGGGATGGTAGATGTTCAAACATTTTTTCCATCACATGGCCACCATTGGCATGTGCTGGAAGGATTTGCAGGATGAAACTCAACCTGTTTGGCCGTGTTATAAATACAACTTCCTTGGCCATCATGTCCTAAAGTGGGACTCAAACCCAGAGATTCTGGCTTAGAAGCATGGACATTACCCACTGCACCATAAGATGTCTCTCTGCTCCATATTCCTCTACAAACATACCTAACAAAGGTCCACTGATCTCAGTGACCTCATCCTGACACATATTTTTTAAGTTTTTTTAAAAAGTTTAATTATTAGTCGCAGGAAGGCTTACATTAACACTGCAATGAGGTTATTGTGAAAATCCCTTAGTCGCCACACTCCGGCGCCTGTTCGGGTACACTGAGGGTGAATTTAGCATGGCCAATACACCTAATCTGCACGTCTTTTGGACTGTGGGAGGAAACAGGAGCACCTGGAGGAAACCCACGCAGACATGGGGAGAATGTGCAGACTCTACACAGACAGTGACCCAAGCCGGGAATCGAACCCGGGTCCCTGGCGCTGTGAGGCGCTACCGTGCCACCCCAATTGTCAACAAATTCATCAATACAGTGTTTAAATATAAATAATAGATGTCAAATATAAATCAATAGAAATGAATGTTGAACAGGGTGATGTCATCGGTGATTCTAATTCTCTGTCACTGTTTGATTTTGGGAGCATTCTGTGTGTGAATCCCTCTCATTAAAGTTCCGACAAGATTAAAGATTGAGAGTGTTTTGTGTCAACTTTTCTGTTAGATTTCAATCAATGTTTGTTCACAGCAATCAAGAGACAAGAATCAAATAGCAAATGATGCCCTCAGGCCTGGTGTTCCAGGAGAGGATTAAAGCTGGACATCGCCTGGTGAAGAGAAGATAATGTCGCGTAGAACGATTGATGTGACCTGATGGGACTGGCTGAAGCTGCTTTTCGTAAATCAAGCCCCAAATCCAGAGGCAAGGATGTCAACAGTCAATGATTGCAGAGTGTGTAAAGGATTGTGGTGATGAAACCAAGCTGACAGGTTGGCCTTTTCCAACACTGGCTCCATCTGACAGGCAGCGCGATGGCTTTACTTGCGATCGATGCTTCCAATTTCACTGTGATCTTGTCGAGTATCAGGCTTCCCAATGCCACCAACAGCAGTGAAGACTGCAGTCTCTCAGTTAAAGGTGTACTTCCTCAGCACTTAGACATGTTTCTCATCTCTCTGGCTCTCTGTCTCGCAGGTACACTGTTGGCTAACCCACTGCTTCTCATGGTTATTTTGTTAAACAAAAGCTTCCGCCAGGAAACAAGGTTTCTGTTTCTGGCCAACATATTGGTGGCTGACCTCATTTTCCTGTTCCTTAACAGTTTTATAGCAATTAGTGTTGCAACACGTCTATGCATGCCCAATCTCCTTTGTGACTTTGCAGTTATTGGGCGGACTATAGCTGACTTCAGCAGCGTCCTAACCATTACCTTCATGGCGATTGATACCTACATAGCAGTTGGTTTGCCACTACGTTACTTGTCGCTAATACATCTGTCACGAACTGTCAAACTTGTAATTGCGATTTGGATTCTAGCATCAGTGTATCCATTCTCCTTATTAACTGGAATTCTAGCAAAACAACCAGCTCTCATTCGTGGCCGCAAGATGTGTCTGATGTTGCTGAGCCCAGATCTGTACCCCTTCAACCGCCAGCTGATATTGGGTATCAACATTTTCCTTGTGTGCAGTATTTTGACGTGTTTCTCACTGGTGCTGTACTGCTACATCATGCTGTACTGCAAAACCAAGGGCTCGGGCATCTGGGACAGCCTCAACTCCAGGGCAATAATGACCCTGCTGATACATGGGATTGTGCTCCTCCTATACTTTGGCCCCTGTTTGATTTTTAGCTTGGAGATCGTATTCAGTGACTCACATCTCATCAACACCAGCACTAGAATGTGGCTCTACAACATCAACATTTACATTTTCATGATGATCCCACGACTGCTGTCCCCTTACCTATATGGCCTGAGGTTCAGAGAACTTGCAGAGGTGGTCAAGGGGCTTTTCATCATTGGAAGGCATCGTGTACATGCAATAAACCGATAAGCTCACAAACGTTCTGCAGAGGGGTGATCCATATCTAAAAAAAAGTCACTTTTGGAATGTGGGCATCACTGGCAAGTTGCCACCCTGAATCGCCCTTGAGAAGGTGATGGTGAGCTGCCTTAGGGATGGCGTGTGATCTGGAGGGGAACATGGAGGTGATGGTGTTCCCACGCATTTGCTTCCCTTGTCCTTCCAGGTGGTAGAAGTCACAACTTCATCTCTCTACAGACTCAAGGGTGGCTAAGTATCCCATCCTAACTCCAGTCTGCCAATTCCACTGAAGGGACAGGAACGGAGCAGGATGAGTGCTTTCGCGTGTATGGGCATTTCAGCAGTGCCCAGCCTGATCCACCTGCATAATGTTGGAGCACATCATGCCAATCTGATTGCAGACTGAACATCTGATTGAGACCCCAAGAAATAGGATCTTCTTCAGATCAGCTCTCAATGGAGCAGATGAGGCAGCTGGGGAACGGGACATCGCCTAGTGAAGAGAAGATTCTGTCAAGTAGAACGATGGATGTGACCTGATGCGACTGGCTGAAGGAAATTGATCATCTGGGGAGGTGATCAAATCCCCCCCTGGAACCGATTACCTTTCACCAGTAAAGATTGTTTCTGGTTTATAGGGCTCGGTGACACATGATTTGCTGGGATTCTGTCTTGGTCCCAAGTGGAATTTTAGGGTCCCATCTTATTTTTGGCCGTTGATACTTTTGTTCCCGCCCGCCTCTCAACTGAGACATGCCTTAAAGCTCGGAACAAATGCCAAAGACCGATGTGGACACCTATGTATCATTCAGAGTGGGTTGACATGTTTGAAGACTGTTCTGCCTTAAGATTACTGCACAGATCTGGAACAGATTGGTCTGTATCTTTAAATGGTGTCCTACTGGAGTGTCCTACAGAATGTTTTACTGGAAAAGTTATGGAGAACTGTCATGAAAATTTAAGAATGCTTAATAAATTAATGGAAATATGGTGCCTTTTACTTGTGTCTATAAAGATAGACACACACTGGGAAACCACCTGTTTGATCATGATCAATTAGAGAATGAACTGTTTAATAACATCAAGATGATGGCGTCATTTATAGAAAGTAAATGTTTGGCACCTGAGTTTAACAAAATAAATGATGGAGTCTCTTTTTTTGTGAGGTCACAGATCAAAACTCTGGGTTTGCTGGTTTGATAGGTCAATTAAGAAGTTGTAGACATCTTTGCCACTGCTCAGAAGATCGAGGCCATGACCATCAGATTGCCGCTGTGCTCGTAAATCCCCTCAACTCAACGCTGCTTCTCATTTCCATTGAGGTTCTGAACTGGTTTTAACAGAAATGCTCAGTGCCATATCCATCGGAGAGCTCCGTCAGAGGAATGTAGAACTGAGAAGCCAGAACATGTTCCCTATTTATGGAATTAGCTGCCGGAGGATAAAGTTAAAGGCCCAGTCCGAATCGATAAATGGGTAGAGTGTTAGGGTGGATGAAGTGGGTAAGTGTGTAGGATGGGTAAGTGGGTAGATGGCTAAGGGTGTAGGTAGGTAGTCTTGTTGAGGCTTGGTCAGGTCAGGTTGGGATGTTAGTCAGGTATTTGGGAGGGTAGTAAGGTGGTTGGGAGGGGTAATGGGGTGGTCAGAATGCAGTTAGGTTGATCAGGAGGGTAATTGAGTGATAGGGAGGGGTAGTTAAATCAGGGGGTAGTTGGGTCAGGCTGAGGGCAATGGTTGGAGAGTGGGGTGAATAATTGGGTAGTTGGGGGGGCTGTTTGAGTGATCAGGAGGGCTGGTCAGATTGAGTCTGGTTAAGGTGTAGTTGGAAGGGTTGAGGAGAGTTGGGTGGTCAGACGGCTGTCAGAGGGTGATTGGGTCATGGGGGATGCGGTGGGTGCGGGGAGGCTCAGTTGTGTACTTACCCAGATATTACCCAGACTCGGTTTTAATCTGTCTAACATTTCCCGGGTAACTATTGAAGTAAATCCCATGGAATTGTTTGAAGTTTCCAACTCTAACTCAGAGTTGGTAACATTCACGGAGGTTCCAGGGAGCAGGGGTATTTCTCATCAGATTTTGAACCTTCTCAGGCAATTCCCATGTAGGACAGTGCGCCAGAACTTCCACAGGATCTGGAGACTGGAAAATTGAGTTCTGTTTAATCAAAATGCTGTTGGAGAGAGGGAGCTGAATCACCCAACATTTTAACATTGCAGATAGAGTGGCCTATGGGAGGTAGAAAGGGTAGCTTACCCTAATTGTAAGAATGACCTATACCTTATTAAATTTATCACTGAAAAGTCTTATTTAAACATATCCTCTAAGAGTTCTGCATGTGAATTGTGATCAGCCTGCAACTTTGTGCAGAGTCTACAGCACAGAATCAAACCATCCGGTCCAACTAGTCAATTGTCCCCACAAGCCTCCCCCACTCCAATTACCTCCTCTCACCCTGGCCCTCATATCTATCTATACTCTTCCCCCTTGTGGGTGCCAAATTGGGAGGATTTACCCAGCTATAAGCAATGCTGCAGGCTTAACAGCCATTGCTGCTCCAGTAACGTGGCCCCCTTCAATCAGGACCCTTAACCATTAGCACTTTTGGGTAATTCTTTTCTCTTGCACCATTTGTAGATGGTACTGGGTGGAACTCAGTAACATTTGATAGTCTTACAGCTGTCATAAATCTTTGACAGCCTCAATATTGGGGAAAAATGCTTCAAGTCTGCATGAAGTTGAAGACTTTGGCAACATGTCATTGTGTTGAAGCATGTTTTGCTACCTGTTATCTGTCATCTTTTTTCTTAATTAATTGTGGAAAATTGTGAAGTGGCAGAGAGCCCAATTTACATTCTCTTGCAGCCTTAAAGTTTAATATTGATCCACCTGTTCTCTTCATCTTCAATATTCCCTCAGTTTATTCCATCTTCCCTAATTTTCTTCTCCGTTGTCTCCTCATTCACTATCTCTATTCCCATCCACCTTAAATCAACTGAAATGTTTGTATTAAAGAAACACCCCATCCTGTGTCCTCTGCCTAATCTCTGCTATATATGTGTCATGTGCTACAATAGAGTATAATCCATTTGTTAACTGTAACAGTGTTTTGAAAAACTGAACTGCCAATGAAATCAGCAGACAAGACAAAGTGTGATAAAATTATGACACAGCAAGTAACTGTGACAGCACCTTCCACACCTACGACCTCTACCATCTAGAAGGACAAGGGGAGCAGATATCTGGGAACACCTGCACCTGGAGATTCCCCTCCAAGTCACTCACCATCCTGACGTGGAAATATATCATTGTTCCTTCGCTGTTGCTGGGTCAAAATCCTTGAATGCCCTCCCCAACAGCACTGTGGGTGTACCTACAAAACATGGACTACAGCATTTCAAGAAGATGGCTCACCACTATCATCTCGAGGGCAATTAGAGATGGGCAATAATTGATGGCCGAGTCAGCAAAGCCCACATCCCTTGATTGAAGAAAATAAACCTCAAACTCTGCTTTCCATTATCACAGACTCTCTCTCTCTCCTTTATCCTAAATTCTTTATCTTCATTATCTCAAATCACTTCCTCCCTATTTTCTAAGGTTCATTATCTCCATTATTCTAAACTCATTCTCTCCATTACCCCAGTTTCACTCTCTCACTCTCTGTAATACCAGACTCTGCCCTCCATTATCCCAGATTGTCTCCATTATCCCAAATTCAGATTCTTTCTGTTAATTCAGTCATTCTCTCACAGTTATCCCAGACTCACAGCTCTCTTCATTATCTCAGACTCTCTGTTCTTTCCAATATTCCAGGGCCCAGGGTCACTCTGTTTTCTGTTCTCTCTTTTTGTAGGATGAGCTTTCTTTAGGGTTGCTTACTGTTATTCCAAAATTCTTCCTTCATCCTCTCACTTTAACCTGAATGGCTTTATCCTCCAGCAGTCTGTGGCAAACATATCTCACGGACCAACAGGAGGCCATGCAGAAAGGAGAGAGTTAACTGTGTGCTTGGATCCAGCTGAAATCTTTATTGTTCTGTTCCTTTTGAAAGCAGGCTGTTAAACCCTTTGATAAAGATTAATTGAGTTGTGTATACATTCATTAGAAGTCTCTTTGTGTTATTAGTGTTTAATACTCTCTGTGGCTGCACATAGGGACCACCCAGACAGATCCCTTAAATCACAAGAGTGTTTAAGCTAACTGCATCTGGGTTCTTGTCTGTTAGACTCCACACTAAGCAAGGTTCCCTTTGTAACTGCCAGCAATGAAAGTCCTAGAGAAGGGAGGCCTAAATAAGCCAATAAACCTGTGCACAGTAGTCATGACAATGACGGCATCTCCTCCCTGACAGCATGACAATGGAGCATGCTCCTTCACCTGAACTTGTGAAGTAAGTCATGAAATCCAACTTCAGTTTAATGAACATTTTCAAATTGTTTTCTTTTACACTAGCCAGCATCTTTATTTCAAGGGGGCAGAAACAAGAAGGGAGGAAGCTAAAATTTAATTGTATAGGGCATTGGCCTTACTCCATCTGCAGCTTCTGGATTGCACCTCAGGAAGGATGCGCAGAAGAAGGCCATTCAGCCTATCGAGTCTGCACCGCCCACAATCCCACCGAGGCCCTATTCCCATAACCCCACATATTTACCTTGCTAATCCCCTGACACTAGGGTCAATTTAACAGAGTCAATCAACCTAACCCGTACACCTTTGGACTATGGGAGGAAACCGGAGCACCCGGAGGAAACCCACGCAGACACGGGGAGAATGTGCAAACTCCTCACAATGACCTGAGGCCAGAATTGAACCCAGGTCCCTGGTGCTGTAAGGCAGCAGTGCTAACCACTGTGCTACTGTGCCGCCCGTACTAAACCTGTATGATTGACTATTCTTTGACTCAATACTTAACATGTAATTGATCTGTGTCTATCTTACCCATTCTAGTCCAATTTGGTATGCAGTATTATGTGATGAACTATATTATCTAAGATATTCTGATTCAGTCGCCATTGCAAATTGTATCGTTCATTCTGACTCAATATCCAATATATTTTACACCTACATAATGAAACCTGTTGAGTCAATAGCAAGCTTATCACCTCCAAGAAAACAACATTGTTGATTGTCAGATGGTAAATTTGTGATAATTGTACCACTGATGTACTCGACAGGAAGACCTCTGCTACCTTCCAGAAATATCACACCTGGAATAAACAACACAGAACCAAAGCTCGCCTTTGATGTTCACAATGCCTGTTACATTAAAAAGCAATCATCCTGAGGAAAGTTTGAGACTTTATGCACATGGTGTCCCTGGCGTTTCTCTCTCAGACATTGTAACGTGATGTAAGCCACTCATTTCTGTTACCATCTTGTGGTCACTCCTATCTGTTAGTTTTTCCGTACGGAATTACAAATGGAGTATTTTAGAAAGGCAAAATTCTAAACTGTTCAAATCAAATTCCCAGAAGGAAAGACAGCCAAAGAAAGACCCCTCCCCTCTTCCTCCACAGTGAGACAGGAGTCAAAATACCGCAGTGATACAGTGAGGATGCGATCATTAAATCTTGCAATGTAGGAGGAAGCCATTTGGCCCATCATGCCTGTGCTAGTTCTTAGAGAGCTATCCAGTTAGCCTCATTCGCTTGCTCTTTCCACATAGATCTGAAATGTTTCCTTCTAGAATGTTTATTCAATTTCCTTTTGAAAGTTATTAATGAATCTGCTTCCCTTTCATGCTCTGCATTCCAGATAGTAACCATTCACTTTGTAAGATATTTCTCCTGATCTTATCCCTGGTTACTTTGTCAATTATCTTAAAAGCTCTGGTGTCCTCTGGTTAATGATGCTGTTAATTTTCAGCTTGCCCTTCTCTGCTCCAGAGTCAACACTTCCAGCATCTCCATTCTTTCCACATCACTCAAGTCTCAAATCCCTTGTACCATTCCAGTAAATCTCCTCTGCAGTCTCTCAGATTTCCTTTCAATTCCCAATAGAAATATAAGCTACGCTTCTGAAACTTTTCCTCATAATATAGTCTGTGGATGGCACGGTTGCACAGTGGTTAGCACTGCTGTCTCACAGCGCCAGGGACCCGGGTTCAATTCCGGCCTTGGATGACTGTCTGTGTGGAGTTTGCACATTCTCACTGTGTCTGCGCGGGTTTCAGGGTGCTCCGGTTTCCTCCCACAGTCCAAAGGTTAGGTTGATTGGCCATGCTAAATTGACCCTAGTGTCAGGGGATTAGCAGGGTAAATATGTGGGGTTGCGGGAATAGGGCCTGGGTGGGATTGTGGTCGGTGCGGACACAATGGGCTGAATGGCCTCCTTCTGCAGTATAGGGATTCTATGCTTCTAAGTGTTGAGTAAATGCATAGTATATAACTGTCAGGTTTTGGGACCTTTTGACCATAGAAAGGATTTGGCAAAAGGGGATTTGAAATGTGTTTAAATTATGTGTAGTAATGCATGTTAAAACTAAACCTGAAATAAAAATTAGTAGGATTCAACTGAGTTAGCTTTAACCCTCTCATCTCCATTGCAATGGGAAGCTTTTCTCCCTTTCTGGCTGATTATAGCATGAGTTAAAGTAAAGGCACTGACCCAATTAGACAGATTTTTGAAAGATGAAACTGAGAAGTATTCAGCCCCACAAAAAGGCTGCATCAAGGATACATCACAAGGATAATTAGAAATTAGTTTTTAAGTTGAGCAATATGATCCACTGACATGAAGCACAGAGTATTCATTGTTTTTCTATTGTTACACAAAGACAAATTGTACCTGCCGAACCAAGTGAATTGGATCACAGTTGTGCTGTGCATTAATTCTCTGTTTAATGAATTCATGCCAAGCCTCACCTCATCAAGTTTGATCAGTCTGCCTTCAGGGAGACTGTAGAACACGTGATGGACATGAATTTCTAGCATGGATCGAATGGGATATTTGTTATATCTCCAGGATATGATGCTGTACAAGTAGAAATAAGGCTTTAACTCTCAGAAAAGCAAGATTCTGACACCACTGAAATCCAGAAATAATTTATGTAAGACCCAAATTTGTAATAATATCCAGGCTCTTTATGTATTAGGTTTGAAGTTGAACATATTAAATAATACAGACTCTGTATAATTCAGGCACTGAGCCTGGATACCTATGTGGCGATCCATCAGTTATTATACCAAAATCCTTGCATTTCCGATCCTTAAACTTCACTTCTGGTTGTTGCGATTGTTGGTCACACTTTTACCTACAAGTGGAGATATAACAAGAGTATCCCATTCAATCCATGCTAGAAATTCATGTCCATCACGTGTTCTACAATCTCCCTGAAGGCAGACTGATCAAACACTTGATGAGGTGAGGCTTGGCATGAATTCAATAAACAGAGAATTAATGCACAGCACAACTGTGATCCAATTCACTTGGTTCGGCTGGTACAATTTGAACCTTTAACCTACAAAGTCACTGTGTAATCAATCAGAGTGGGAGCTTCCTATACAAACCACTCTCAATGGCACATTAGATACTGAATGTGGTCAGTAGATGTTAGTGCAGCTCCACTGCATCCTCAGATGTGCTGTAAGAAATGCCACTGCTCATTAATTGCAGTATATTGATAATCTCACACGTACAATTAGAGTACCCTACTTGTGGCGACACTGTGACTTCTCTGTTTTGCTTCTCCACAATATTCAGCCTGCACGGAAAAGTAAGTATTCAAAAGCTAGCTCTACTTCTCTATGTAGCAAACTATTATATAATTCTGTATGTAATTACAAGCAATATAAGAATAACTTACAATATATAAGGTAAGACATATTTGTAATTTTAAGAGAGAAACTGAAGTATGTCCATGTACCCTGATGTAATTATCGTCAACCCTTTAACTCTCTTCAGATAAATACTAGGGTCTAGATTTTCAGCATCTCACTCAGTGCCATTGGTGGGAAAATAAAATGGCAGCTGGGGCGCAGATCCGGAGCGACTGTCTCCATTTCTGGTGACAGCATTTTACCATTGCAGAAAGGGGCACAGATCGGGAACTCCACGCCCTGTGATGTGGAAATTTCTGGCACCATTGTGCAAATGGACATTTCAGAATTGCCTCAAATCTCAGCGAGGTGGCCACCTTTTGAAAAGCTTCCTAAATCACACCTGCAGAGTGGAGGCATGAACCATGGATGGGGATAGGACGCGTATAAAAGGTGAGCAAAAATGGTGTGGCCTCCTTTACATTTCATCAAGAAATGCTGCAACCCGTGCTTACTGAAGTGACTGATGACAGCCCTGCGACTGGAAAAGGTGGTTGCCAGGATGTTATTTCTGACAAGTGGCAAGATACCAAGTTACAAAACAACATTCCAAAAGTTGAAAAGTCTTCAGACACTTTAGAAAGATTATCTATTGCAGGATTTTCCAAACTGGGTTCAGTGAAACCCTGCGGTGCTGTTGGGTGTATCTGGGGGGTCTGCGGTAGGCCAGGCTAATGTATAAAATTTTTAAAATGCTATGAAACTGCTTGACCAATCAGAGACTGGTTTCTCCCTTTACTAGCTGCTGATAGGCTCACTAAAAAGTCAATGTAAGAAGTCTCACAACATCACCTGATGAAGGAGCAGTGCTCCGAAAGCTCGTGATTCCAAATAAACCTGTTGGTCTTTAACCAGGTTTTGTGAGGTTTCTTACTGTTCCCACCTGAGTCCAACACCGGCATCTCCACATCATAAAAAGTCAATGTAAGAAGTCTCACAACATCACCTGATGAAGGAGCAGTGCTCCGAAAGCTCGTGATTCCAAATAAACCTGTTGGTCTTTAACCAGGTTTTGTGAGGTTTCTTACTGTTCCCACCTGAGTCCAACACCGGCATCTCCACATCATAAAAAGTCAATGAGCAGCTAATGTAGTGAGAAGCCAGCCTCTGATTGGACAAGATGGAAACAATGGGAAAGTAGGTCCTTAAAGGGCCAGGTTGGGGTGAGAGTGAGGAATAGAGCGGACAGTAGAGTAAGGTAAGCAGTGACCAAAGAGCTGTTGGGGAGCAGCCATGGGGCAGGAGGGGATGTGGCAAATGGGTCAGGAGGGGAAACAGTGTCTGTGTGTGTGTGTGAGAGAGAGAGTGCAGGTCGGGAGAGGAAATAATGTGTGTGTCAGAGAGAGGGACTTGATGAACTTATGAAGAGTGTAATTTTTTCAAGTGCCTTTTCAAGTGATGTTTGCTTATTTTAACAGATTTATGACCTTCTGAAGAGGATACTGGTTTTCAAATGCCTATTCAAATGATGTTTATTTTGACAGATTTAGAGCTTTTCAATGACTTCCAAATTTTATTATGAGACTTGTGAGCTATGTTTTTAAAGTGGATACAGTTTGGGGTATAAAGGCAGGGTAGTGGGTAAGGGGATGAGTAGATATGGGGCAATGAAGATGTAATAGGTAAAGTGGGTTAACAGGGTAAGATGGCATAAGGGATGAAGGGATGATAGGGATTGCAGTTAAGGGGGTAAGGAAATTAAGAGGGTGAGACTTTGCACTGATCTGAACAATTGAGTTGATGTTTCTGGGACAAAATGCAGTTCATTAATCAGTCTGCTTCAGCATTGGCCCACTCCATCTCAGACTCCAGGCAGTCCCAACCTCCAAGAGGTGAAAATCCCATCTGTCGATACTGCCAGGACAGAGGCGGAATCCAAAAAGCATTTGATTATGTGCCACATCAAAGGTTACTAATCAGATGAAGAACTCATGGTGTAGATGGCATCATTTTACCATGAGCAGAGGATTGGTTTGCTTATGGGAAGTAGAGAATAGGCGTAACTGGATTGTGTTTGGGTTGGCAAGCTTTAAGTGCCAGGGAATCAGTGCTGTGGCCTCAATTATTTACAGTTTACATGAAGGACTGAGACGAAGGGACTGAATATGGTCGCTACATTCGCTGATGGCACAAAGATAGTTGGGAAGTAAGTTGTGAGGAGGACATAAAAGGTGGGATTTTCCAGCCGTGCTTGCCCCAGGCTGGAAATTCACGGTTAAGGTCATAGGACCTTTGCATGGTCCGCCCCTGCCCACTACGATTCCCGTGGCGGGTGGGACAGGAAAATTCTGCCAAAAGAGTCTACAAAGGGATTTAGATGAATGGGCAGATGGAGCATAACGTGGAAAATGTTAACTTGTCTACTTTGGCAGGAAGAATAGAAAAGCAGTATATTATTTAAATAGATAAAGGTTACAAAACTCTGTGGTACAGAGGGATTTGGGAGTTTTGGTAAATGAATCACAGAAAGTTAGCATTTGCAAATACAGCAAGTGATTAGGAAGGCAAATTGAATGTCACTATTTATCGCAAGGGAATGGAATATAAAAGGAGGGAAATTTTGGTACAATTGCATAGGGTGTTGGTGAGACTACATGTGAAGTGTTGCCTACCATTTTGATCTCCTTGCTTGAGAAAAGGTAGCATTAGAAGCAGTTCAGAAAAGATTCACTCAAATTGATTCCTGACATGAAAGGATTATCTTACAAGGAAAAATTGGATGGAGTGGGCCTGTATCCACTGGAGTTTAGAAGAATTGAAGATGATCTTACTGAAACATATGTGATACTGAGAGAGATTGACAGGGTGGATGCTGAGAGGCTATTTTCTTTGCAGGAGAAACTAGAACTTGGGGACACAGTTTTGAAATAAGGGAAGTCCCATTTAAGACGGAGATGAGGAGAATATTTTTCTCTTCGAGGGTTGTTAGTCTGAAATTCTCTTCCTCAGAGAGTGGTGGAGGCCGGGTCATTGGATATTTTTAAGGCTGAGTTAGATAGATTCTCGATTGATAAGGAAGTTAAAGTTGGCGGGTAGACAGGAAGTCTTCATATGCATTGAATCTGACTCGATTGTTTCCCGTCTTTGTTGTACATAAATGTAGTGAAGACTAAGTATGCTATGATGTCTTGCCGGGTCGACTAGTAATTCAACAAAAACCTTAACATTGTAAACATTTTCTGTCAGTGTTTTCGATCATGAATTTGTTTGTGTTGCTTTATAATGGAAAGCTGATCAAATAAACACTATAATTATACTTCCCTAACTGAGGTGGCACTCTATCTCATTACCTTGTCATCTCTCAACTTCTTGGTCTATCCAACAGTATGTAGTATGTTCCAACAACTCTAATTTTCTGTTTCTCAGATCACTGGCAGTTTTGCTATTTAACTCTAAGGAACATCATAAAATTGAAATATATTGTAAAAAGAATAAGGACAGAATATGTGAGTTTGAAATGGAGACTGAATTATATCGTCATGCCTTGATCCAATTACCCAAAGTCCTCTAACCCCAATTCACTTGAATATTAAACGTAATTAGACTCCTTGGGTGAGATTTTATGGCCTTGCTCGACCTGAGACTGGATAATGCACTGCCCGCCCCCCCCTCCCCCCCCGCCGAGGTCAATGAAGTTTCCCATTGTCCGCCCCTCACCTGCTCCAATTTTCATAGCGGGCTGGGCGGTAGAATTCCTTTTGATTTGATTTGATTTATTATTGTCACATGGGAGGGTGGCACAGTAGCACAGTGGTTAGCACTGCTGCTTCACAGCTCCAGGGACCTGGGTTCGATTCCCGGCTTGGGTCATTGTCTGTGTGGAGTTTGCACATTCTCCTCGTGTCTGCGTGGGTTTCCTCCGGGTGCCCTGGTTTCCTCCCACAGTCCAAAGATGTGCGGGTTAGGTTGATTGGCCATGCTAAGGTTGCCCCTTAGTGTCCTGAGATGCGTAGGTTGGAGGGATTAGTGGGTAAAATATGTAGGGATGTGGGGGTAGGGCCTGGTGGGATTGTGGTCGGTGCAGACTTGATGGGCCGAATGACCTCTTTCTGTATTGTAGGGTTTCTATGATTCTATGCATTAGCATACAGTGAAAAGTATTGTTTCTTGCGCACTATACAGACAAAGCTAACCGTTCAAAGAAAAGGAAGAGAATGTGGAATGTAGTGTTATAGTCATAGCTAGGATGTAGAGAAAGCATTGTTAGAGAGTTTAAAAGAGTTAGAATGAAGTTTTAGAAGCATAGAATGAGAGTAAAAGATAGAATTAGAAGGTATGCTTGCAGGAAGTCATCTCGCCCTGGCGCTATCTTGGATCCAGGCGTCTGTGTGTAACATCATGGGAGACAGGCTTGCTGTGGAATCACAGAAAGGTTACAGCACAGAAGGAGGCCTTTCAGCCAGTGCCGTCTCTGCTGGCTCCCTGCAGGAGCATTTCAGCTAGTCCCACTACTTTGCTGTTTCCCCGTAGATCTACAAGTTTGTTGGCTGCACTCATTGTAAACACCAATGTAAACTTTTCAAATGGGAATCACAAAGTTCAAATATGAACATTTGCATGTTACACTTAAATGTAATGATATCTTTTCATGCACGAGGTGCCATTGTGTTGGAATTCAATATTACAAAAAACAAAGAAACGTACGGCACAGGAATAGGCCCTTCAACCCTCCAAGCCGATCATGGTGCCCTAACTAAACTTAAAACAAAACCTTCTGCCCTTACCCGGTCTGTGTTCCTCTTTTCCCTCCTTATTCATGTACCCATTCAGATGCCTCTTAAATGTTGCTAATGTACCTGCTTTCAATGCCTCCTCTGGTAGCGCATTCCAGGCGCCCGCCACTCTCCACGTGAAAAACTTTCCCAGCATGTCTCCCTTAAACTTTCCCCCTCTCACCTTGAACTGTGCCTCCTTGTAATTGACACTTCCAGCCTGGGAAAAAGCCTCTGACTATCCACCCTGTCTATGCCTCTCATAATTTTGTGGACCTCTATCAGGTCTCCCCTCAGTCTCTGTTTTTCCAGTGAAAACAATCCTAGTTTATTCAACCTCTCCTCATAGTCAACACCCTCGAGGCCAGGCAACGTCTTGGTGAACCTTCTTTGCACTCTCTCCAAAGCTTCCACATCCTTCTGGTAGTTAATTTCCTCACTGTGCTGTAACAAATTCCTGTCAGGCTATCAATGCTCAACCTCTTCCAGTTTCCTCTGCCTGGCTTAATTTGTTTCATCCTCCATAGGAGTCAGTAAATAAGTACGAATATTAAAATTCTGTCCCACAGAGCAAAAATATCAATAAGTTAAACAAAAATCTAAAGTAGGAGAGAGTTCTCAGCCCCTGGTGGGGAACTGTAATGAAAAAAAAATGTGAAAGGAAACTTAATGAATTAAACCAAAATATCACTCCCTGCAGTCCCCATCGGTCATGGAAGGAACCCTGCATTATATGTGGACTGGATTGAAAATGCCTCTCTGGACTCTCAATTCTCAACCATGGGCTCCGCTGCAAGACCTGCTCTCTGCCACCCCAACTCATTCTCATTAATTGTTTTTTCTCTTCAGTGGATTCAACTTTGCTTTTCAAATCTCTTCCCCACCAGCTCTTCAGAATCATTGTTCTCCTGGTTGTCGTATTTTCTACCAGGTCATTCATTAAACTTTATCCCACGCCTTCTGCCCTTCAGAAACACTTGTTCAAAATGGAGCAAGTCAGCTACCCTCAGGTCAGCACTTCTTTTCCAGTGGTTTCAGATCATTTTCCATATTGCGCTGGCGCTTTGAAAAATTAATTCTTGGAGTATGAGCATTGCAGGCAAAGCAAGTGTTTTGTTAGCCATCCTTTGTTGTCATTGAGTGGTGATGATGAATCTTCCCATTGAATTGCTGCAGTCCATGCGGCGAAGGATCTCCCACAATGCTATTAAGTTGAAATTTGGATTCAATGGCGTTCAAGGAACAGCGATATCCTTCCAAATCACGAGAGGGTATGATTTAGAGGGGAATTTCATGGTGCTGATATTCCCTTGCCCTCCTGGATTAGGGCTTGGTAACCTGTGTTCTCAGAGCTACACACGGCTTTTTAACATCAGTTACGACCCCCAACCTCTTTCAGTTGGATCACATTAACGTAAAGAAAATGAAGTCAAGAAAATTACAGATCAAAGAATCAGACACTAACATTCCTCATTGACTTATTCATATGTTTAATTAAACAATTGGTTTCTACACTGTCAGTTTTCAAGAGTGGTACAATACTTGTAGAGACATAATAATCCATATCACAGTCCTTGGATCTTGAAACTGGATGTTTGTCAGATCTGTACAAAATTTAGAAATTACATGAAATTCAGTCATTACTGTGGTCATTCTTAAGAAGTCTCAGAGAGCAGTTAAAGCAAATGCCTTCTTACAGCATCAAATAAGTGCACAATATTCTTTAGATTCCTCGATAAGCATTGTTTATTCTCTTAAGGTATATATATGCCTTCACTCTATTCTTCAACTTCTTTTCGCTTCGCAGCTCCCAATTGTTCACATTTGAGGCAAGTTTTTAAAGAAAGGCAAAAAAAGGTTGCCAATCCCTGTCCTCGTTGGTGGAGTTTGTGTGTTTGGGAGTTACTGTGGTACATCCTGCAGATAGAACACACTCTGTCAGTGGTGGAGAAAATGGTTTAAGCTGATGGATTGGGCGTTGGTCAAATCCACTGCTTTCTCCTGGATGGGGCTGAGCTTTTTGAGTGTTGTTAGAGCTGCCCTGACCCAGGCAGGAAGGGAGTATTCCATTACACTCCTGACTTGTGTCTTGTGGGCAGATGAGAGGCTTTAGAGGATGTGGAGGGTAGACAGTCACCACAGAATGCCCATAACCTTTCTAATGGCCAGAGCATATTTGTAATTATTCTGATCGGTGTCAATGGTTATGCCATTTCTGAGCTTATTTGATCCATTTTCATGCTGTACTCAATTAACTTACTGACCCATGAATGCCAAATATCTACCACCCCAGATCACCTTCCCTTCCTATGACCAGCTGCTGGGAAGCCAAGCATTAGCAGAATGCCTGCTTGATGCCTGCAGTTCACTGACAGCCTGATGATGAGGTTTGGGCCTTGTGCAGCTCTGAACAGAGTTAAAAAGTGCTCCCGAGATGTCAGAGAGGGTACCACCGGATGGAGCTGTACAGGATGTCCGATCTCCAAACCTAGAAGCAATCTGTGACCACCTCAGCATCTCTGCCAAAGTTCAAACAAGTTCTAAATTTGTTGTTTTCCTCGCAATCTCCCACTCCAAAGCTGAGCCCATACACTCTGCCTTGTTTTGCACTGCCTCTGCCAGATTTCCTGAACTTTCCTGTCATTTACAACAACAACTTAATGAGATAGATTAAGATTGTAACTGCCCAATTCTGACTCAAATGCTTTAAATTCGTACGTGTATTTTAAAAAACATGCTCATCCTGCATCCTGGCCCAGGCAGGAATTAACTCTTTGTGTACTAAGGGAAATTGGGGCAGGGTCAGAGAAACATTTCCTGTTGAAACTGCAAAGACTCAAGGGAAGTTGAGTTCTCTAATGCCTGCTCTGTTGTACTATGTCAGTTGTATTAATTGGATTGAAAGGTGGAGGCAGGTCAAACATGAAAAAATAAGGGACACTTTGTCAGACTGGGGGAGGGAGGGGGAGGGGGATGGGGAAGGGAATGGGTGCTGCTGGCATGAGTGACCAGGGGAGCCTGGCCTTTGGGGTACTCCTGTGCTTCCATGGTCACCAAACCCATGGGTCCATCGAATCCCCCACACCAACAGGCCCACCAATCCCACTGCACCCATGGCCCTGCCAGATCCCACAAACCCATGGGCCCATCAGATTCCACGCACCCACTCTACATCTCCATGCCTAATATATGACCTCCCCCCGTGCCCCCCCCCCCCCCCCCCTACACCCCATCCTGCATTGATTCAGCCCTCTTGCTCTCATCCATTCAGACTTGTGGGACTCCCGAACTTCTTGCCTGCCATGTTATCCTGTGTAAGACATTCTGGGATAATACAGGACAGTTGTTCATCCTGGGTGGAGGCTTGGGAAATGATCTTTGCTAGCTGATAATACAGAATTACACATCGACCATACATAAGAATGAGGTTCACTAGAACGATAGCAGACATAATATAGTGTATCCATATAGCACCTAGACTTCAGCCAGTCCAGTGAATGAAGGTAAAGCTGACACCAGGCAGGTAAAGGGAGTCGGAGGATGTAGAAGAGGAGGATTGCAGGGACTGAAAACATAGGGTTAGGGAACTTGGAACTCATGGAAGGAATTGAGTATGAGGGATTTATTGGCTGCTCCCCATTGGGGACATTTGGAAAATATATCTTAAGTCCTGCTGCCCTGAATAAAATGTTAAATTAGGCCTCAGGCCCCTCTCTCAGTCCACTGCTGTTGTCTGCTCTTGATCTGCCTCACAACCCCAGCCATTTATCTAAATTAATAATTTTACATTACTCCCCATCTTAAAGAAAAGTAAGTAAAGTGTCACCTTACCATCAATAAATACCTCCTCATCAACTTTGTAAAAACTGCCTTCTACAAACTTAGCCCTTTCCCCATCTTAATTGCAATTCATCCCATTCTGACACTGAAGGCTGGCGCTTCAGTGCAGTACTGAAGGGATGCTGCACTGCCAGAGGTGGGACGAGACGTCAAACCTTTGTGCCTTCAGGTCTTTATAGACTAGGGTGACGTACACATGCCGAAAGCGATCAAAGGCGACAGTCTGTTGCTGTCTTCTTCATCTTCAAGAGAGGGTGGCAACTTGACACAATTGGTATGAAAGATGTTGATTATACCTTTCTCACTGATGAACCGTTGTGCAGAAATTTATCTACACTTATACAGGAATTTATGCAGGAATTTACTACATTTATACAGCCCCACTTCAAGTGGAACTGTATTTGGAATCGGAAGCCATCTTCAGTTAGGTCCTCACCAGGTTCAAAGGTCATTTCTCTAACCAGTGGAAGACACGTATCTTGATTCTAAGCAAATATCAGGTCAAATTTGGTTAAAACCCCCAATACATATCTGTGGACCGTGTCAGGGCTATTCTCTCTGAGTGGTTTGTAAATCATGTTGTTATCACTCTGTCCTTCCATGGCAAAATTCAAAGAACTTCTCTTGGTGTCCTGGTCAACATTTAGACCTCAACCAATACTTAAAGCAGATGATCAGGTCATTTATTTCATTGCTGTTTGTGAGCGTTTGCTGTGTGAAAATTGGCTATCATGTTTCCCAACTTTACAACAATAGTTTCACATTCCAAAGTATTTAGTTGGCTGTAAAGCACTTTACAACACCCTGACGTCACTGGGCACTATATAAACTTGAGTGCGTTCCTCTTTTACACAAACTTACCATGAGCAAAGCCAAGAGACATTCACTGGTATATTAAAAGTCAGTTTATATCTAAAATAATGCATGACTGGTATATTTTATAATCAATTATCAATTATAATCAGTGCATTTCAAACAGAGAGAGCAGGACACATATACAACTGTACGACACTTGTACTTATTGAGTACGAGTATATTCTGACAGGTTGAGGGAGTATAAAAGTTTTGTGCGCACACAGGTTTACTGTATGGGTTCCACCTGATTGACATATTTTAAAAGAAAGAAAGATTTGATAACCTTTGCTAATTCCCTGTTTCTCATTCCGTAAAGATAGGGGGCTAGTGCCTTCGGTGCCATCATTATTATATTAGACATGGTCCGAGTTATGAAAATGGTCATTTTGAACTTCACCATGCCACAATTATATAAAATCCTTTCCACTACCATCAGGAACATTGAACAGCAGTAAAAGGCAAAGACAACAGAGTGCATTAGAAAGGTGAGTCTTGCCCTAGAGGAAAAGCCGCTCCAGATGCCAGAGTTCCTCGTCTTCCAGTACAACATGAAATAACAGCTCAGCAGCAAACACACGCATGACAGCAGCAGGGCAATGAGGAAGCCGTAAAAGAGTTGGGTGAGGACTGCACCGTATGGGACTATCAAGAAAATGTAGTCCATCTCACAGAATGTTAGCTTGCAAAATGGAGACTGCTGGGTGATCAGCATTATTACGGTAATGATGAACTGCGGAAAAGCGACCACAATCCATATCAAGATGACCAGCCTGACAGCCCTGGAGGGAGGGAATAGTGTGATATAATGCAGAGGCCAGTTAATAGCTAAGTAGGTATCTATTACCATGGTTGTGATTGTAATTAACCCACAACAGCTTGTAGTCGTTAGGGTAAAAAGCAGCAATTCGCATACCAACTTGGGGGATCTCAGCTGGCAAATGTTACAAAGCTGGAGGCAGAAATTTATCACCAAGTAAATTAAGTCGCTGATCAATGTGTTGCTGAGCAGCAGGTATCTGGATTCTTGGCAGAGGCTGCTGCTGGTAAAAATGGCTAGTAGAATCAGTGGACTGGCTATCAAAGATGCAAGGAAGCAGATGGCTTCAGGGATGATGGTAATAAGCCTGGTTCGACTCTGTAGCAAAGAATGAATCAATTGCAAGTATATTTCAGCAATCGTGCTGGAGGCATTTGTGGAGTTTGGGAACTCTGTTGATGAACCATTGGTGTGGAAATAAAAAGTACACTCAGCATCGAGTAGAGTCATCCTTCTTCAAGATTCAACTATCTTCTTTATCCTCGAGAGAAAGGGAAAGTGACCCTAAATAATTACAATCTCTTCGTTTCCAAATTTCATCAAGTTCCAATATTTGTCGTGGATGGACCTCTACACCGTATTGCACGTATTTCCACGGGAAACATACATTTATAGTCCAAAATGCCTTACTGTGAGATGAAAGAAACGGCACAGTGTACCTTTCCGTATAACTGCACTCAAAATCCAGATTGCCAATGTCCTGTTCAAACTTCCACTCTGAATGTAGCAGCATGGGAGCCCCATAACTTGTCCAAGCTCAATCAGCTCCAGAACATTCCTGTCTACCTCTCCCTGAAATCTCAGAGCAAATGTACCTCTGCAAATCATTGCAGTTGATATATTTTAACATGCTGTGTGCATGAGAGGGAACAGATGGACTAGTCATACAAAGGCAAACATCGAGACTGTTGTTAAAGCACACATTCCACTTTCCCTAATGTTTTCCTAACAACAACCAGCTAACCGTTTGTTTGACAAAAACATTTATATATTACCTGCTAATTTAGCTGATTATTTATTTTTCTGAGAATTTCTAAAAATATCTCTAAGTTCTCTAGTAATTATGTCTTGTTTTTCCCACACTTAAAGCAATCAACCAAAGGAAGACTTGTGTTCCTGGAGTCAATTTGCATACTCAAACCTCACTACACAGAAAGGCAAATCAAAGCCTAGCAGTTACAATGAGCAATGTCAATGGGTAAGTCCTTCATGCCTTCCAATGACATTCTCCTTTTTACAACTCTTGCTGAAGTGCTTACCAATCTTTACTATGAGAGTTAACCTTTGGCAAAATAATGGACTGTGGAATGTCAGCCAGACATGCCGAGTTTTCCCTTTATCCTTAAGTTTTCCAGTGTGCTGCTTCAGAATTGCTGGTGAAATACTGAATTTCCTCACGCTGCTGCCATTCCATCACTGTAATTTTCCCAGAACGCCATTGATTTCTGGCAAAATTACAGCAATGGACCTGGAACAGCCCTGAGGAATTGTTCGGGATGATGACCTAACAGTCCCTGCCATGCATTGTACAGATGTGGTGAACTGTGCCTGATATAACGCTATCCTTATACTTACAAGACCAGCAGTGCATTCCTATCTTTATCACGATTCTCTCATTGAGCAGAAGGAAAGCTCTGATTTTATTGTTTCAAAAGATTGCTATGACCAGAACTAACCTGAGGGCTGGATTTTCAATTCTGGGTCAAGAATCTGACAATTCCTGGGCCCCAATTCCACCCCACATCAGCGTCAGTGCTGCAACAGTATTTAGAAATGTAAAACACATCATTGGCCCATGGGTAGCCTAGCAGCACCAAGAGTGGACTTAAGGGGGTCATGTGAGGCTTTGTAAACATCAGCAGCAGCCATGACTGGACTTGTCATTCACAGAGAACGTATTGCAATGGGTATCGATTTGGCTGGTGTGTCAGGGAAAGGCACCCATGGACAATGCCAAGATTCCCCAATGCCTCTCATGAGGCATTAACAGATGTCATTGTGGGCCAGAACACAAATGTCTGAGATTAACCACTTGAATAGGTGCAGCCTCCAATGGTGCTGGTATTCTGACATTTGCAGGTAGCTGACCCTTGGGCGGTATAATCTTCTGGGTTAATTTGGTGTCTGTCTCAGAGATGAGATCTTAAGGCTCGTATGTTTAAACATGAATCATTTATTCATCATCTTTAACTATGTACAGATGCCAGTTACTGCCATGCTTGGTTCTGCTCCTCCCATGCAGAGTTCTTCTAGATTGTTCTCTCAGTGTATTACCATGTGACACTATACATCATTGTTTAAGTCTATTTATTAGTATATTTATCATAACATGGGTGGTGCTATTCTCCAGTCCCATGTTAATTCTTGCTCTGCCAAGCACCTTTACAGTGGCATGCAGGTACACACAACATCCCCTTTCTCAGAAGGAAACCTTCTCCCTTCCAAGGAGTATGACAATATAGTCTTTACATGCTATCTATTCTCCCCCACCTCAAGCCTCTGACTTCCTAAATTCAGACAGTCTTAAGGTTTGACAGTTCTTCCAGATCTTGTTCTGTCATGTTGGAGGAATAGTGATAGTGCTCTGTGTTTCTGGTACTTGGCTCTCTCCATTTCATTCACATTTTCAACTGCTTTGAGTTGTTTTTCTCTTTATCAACAACTTGTCTTTTTTTTTGGACACTGGGTTTGGCCTGTTCCTTCTGAAGGGAATGTGCACCTCGTTCATTCCTGGAGTAGACTCGAATTATCTTTTTCTGTGGTGTCCACCATGTTCTTGCTGGACGTGTACATTTCACAAATGGGACCTTCATTTCCACTTGTTTCCAAATTTTAGCCAAGCATTTTATTCTCAAATCATTTTGCAAGTTTAGGAATCTTTTCATTCGGTTCAATGGTTCTCAGTATGTTAAAGACATCCAGTGATCTTTCTTCCTCTGGTTCCATGTGCTTCAATGTCAGATTTACAGTTTCCCATCTTATTTATATCTTTTCTTTTTCTGTCTGCAACAGAAATTTGATCTTATCTTTCATTTTGGTTTCACTGTTGGCTAGGTTTGCCATCAGCAAACTCTGAACCTGTTTCAGTTCTGTAATTGTCTTACTCATGTCTTCATTATCCATTTGCAGCTTGGAAAGATCTATGGCTTTTCCTTTCAATTATTCCTCTTTTCCATTCAGCTGCTTCTTCAGCTCTTCAGTCACTGGCTTCTTCCTGGAATATTGAACATTGCTGAGTTTTCTCTACCAGCTGGTTCTTCAGTTTGTTCAGAGTGAAGATAAATTCATTTTGCTTCTCTTTGTAATTTTCCAGAGGTTTAAACTTTGACCTGGGAGATTCTTGTAACATGTGAAGGTCCTTCAGCAAGTTTCCCGTTTCTTGGTGAAAGCTTGCTTTCTTCATCCTCGGCAAAGTTTCCTTGAGTTTCTTCTGCTGTGCTTCCATTTTGCTGATTAAGGTAGTCTTCATGTTGGTGAAGGGTTACGCATTCTTTTTCCATTTAATCTTTGTACTAAAATCGAAGGCAACTCATTGTGGATTCAAACAATAATTGATTTATTAACAATAATATATTTATATATATATACGAGGTGAGAGTCTGACAGGACTGCAATCCATGGCTACTCTCTTCTCCTTCCTGGCTCCAACTGAGGTCCCTGCCCAATCCCAGGTTGCGCACCCTTGCTCTCGATTGGCTCGACTTCCTGCACGGCCTCTCCATAGGATTCGGCCCGATCATGTGGCCTCAAAGAATTGCCCCCTTAAAGGGGTCACATTATCACCTTCTTGAAGGACAATCAGCTGTTCTTTCCACTGTTTATTTTCTTGTTAACCTCTTGTCAACTCAGTCTGGATTTCAGTGCATTGTTTTGTTATAACTGATAGTTCCAACACAGCCTTTTCTAAAGTAGTTTTCAACATCCTTTTCAGCTCCTCATGTGTTTCCATGGCTACATATTGATTCTTCAAGGAGCCTTTCAGGGTCACACATTGTTTGTGTGTCTTTTCTGCTGCTGTTCTGCCTGGATGTACACCCAGCTATGAAACTGGGGATTGTTCTTTCCTCCTGGTACCTTTATGTCATCTCTGAAGCAGCTTAGTTCATTGAAGACTTCAGACTATTTTGTTTTTAAAGGTATGTACTCAGCTTGAATCTTGCACTTTAATTCTTCCAGTTCAACTCTAGTGTAAACATTTTCCTGTGGAACACCTTCAATATCTTTTTGCATGTTTTTGCATCTTTTGATTACCTCAGGTAGCTTTCATTCATTCACAGCCATCTGCTCACTCCGCACTGCCATCTGGTGTTGCAGTTTGGGACTGTGTCAACATTTTCAAAGAGCGCGGTTTTGTAGCGTTTCAGTTGATTCTCAGCCATTTCTTTCGACTGCACTAAAGATTTTGGCTCATGCATTTCATTGCACTGACATGGTCAGTAACCGTCTTGAGGTTTACTTGAATATTGTCTCCCTTGCTCTGGTGTATTTTGTTGCCCTAGGTGTTTATTGGGGGTGTGTTAGACCTTATCTAGGATCTGCACTCTTCACAGCTTGGAGTCTAAAATATCTGTTAAAGCTTTTTAACATCTCACCATATGTTGTCAAGTATTGATTTATATGTTGGCTGTGAAGTAGTTCACCCACGAATGAACCAAACGTGGATAAAAACTTGTCAACTTATACTTCTGATTCCTTATTTAATCCTGTAATTCTCCCGTAAACTAAAAAATCTCTTTTCCAAGACTCTCGCTCTTACATCTGACTTAACCATTTTCTGTCCATGGCTGCTTTCTTTCGCAGTAGCTGCGGCTTTAAGGTCATTGCCCCTTTAAGGCTGTCTGTGCAGTGACCATTTTTCTTCACTCAGGCCTGGCAGTTTCTTTGATCATAATTTTGCGCTCCCTGCCTGTTGGATTCTGAGCTGGGGAGGTGGGGGGAGGAAGGGGAGTGTAAAATAGATTGGATGGGATTCCCTCTGGGACCCTGCCCACTCTGACTCTGGTCCGATTTTATGATGGGGCAGGCAGGGCTTTGGATGGGAAGTCCACCTTGGCCAATATTAAGGCATATTAAGTGGTCGTTTAATGGTCTGTCCCCGCCTAGCCTCAATTTTTAGGCTGGTGGCTGCCTGATGACTGAATGTGGGAAACTGAAGAAGTTCTCGATATTGGGGGGGGAAGCTGGGGGGCACCTCAATTGGCAGGCCCTTTTAGATTGGGAGCACCTTCCCCTCACAGACTGGAGTATTCTAGCCCACCCTCCCCCAGGGCATCCCCTAACCTTCTCTCAGGTACTTACCTGAGGTACAATCCCAGGATTTTGTCTCAGGCACAACACTGCAGTACCTCTTCAGGCCACTGGAGCGCTGTGCCTGGATGTGCTGGAGAAATGTCAGCCAATCCAAGTGTCCGACAGCTCTCAAAGGCGGGACTTCCATCCAAGTGCTGACAGAAGTTGTGGGTGCTGCAAATCAGAGCTCAATTGAGTGTGAAATGGCAGTGGGCCTATACTGTCAACTGTCAGAAAGATGGGTGCTGAGCGCTCACCATCCTGAAAATTCAGGCCTTTGTTTCTGATTTTCCCACACCTTCTTTGGGTTTTGACAGGATCTCCATGATCATGGCTGTTTTGCTTTAACTTTTAGAAGGCTGTGGTGGTTTCTTCCTTTAAACTCTGCAGATTTTCTTCTTTTCTCTGCTCTGTCTGTATTTTATTTCTGCAGCTTTTTTTTGAACTTGCAGCTGTCTTCCTCTTTTTGTGTTAATGCTGAAAGTTTTAAATTTTTGTTAACTTTAATTTGGCCAACTTGTGTCACATGGTGTCGGTTGGTGTTTCAGCTTTCCTCCAGCTGCCCTCTGGATATGCTGAGCCTCTGGGACTGCCACCTCTTCTATAATGCAAGTTTTGCTCACCTGTCTTGTGATCTAACCAGGTTCTTTGACTCTGCATCACTCAGGGTCTTGCAATGGACCTCAACTCACTGGTGGATTCCTCAACTTGTAAGTCTCTGGTAAGGCTTCTTCAACTGTTTCTTCAATTTTTCTTCTTCGATGCAAATCTGTCCAGTCAGCCTTCTTTCATATTTTGGGGCAATGTTCTGGGTTCATCTTCTAAATGCCACATTCCATCCTATTGCTGCCACCATGTTGTGTCATGGGTTTGTGTGGTATTTCATTAATGAGATCTTGTATGTTTAAATACAAATTATCTATTGGTACTATTTAACTCTGCTCAGATCTGAGTTACTGCCATGCATGGTGCTGCTTCTCCCATCCAAGTTCTCTCTAGGTTGTTCTCTCAGTCTATTACCATGTGACTCTGTACATCATAACGTTGGTGGTGCTACTTTCAAGTCCCTCATTAACTCTTGCTCTGCCAAGCACCTTTACAATGGCTGCAGGCACATACAATATCATACAACAGGCAGTACTTCAGATCTCTTGGTAATGCCTTCTTCTCCTTGCAGCCTCTCTCCCTGTGGTTCTTTGGCCCTCTCCTAAGCTGGAGGTTGTGTCTGCTGAAAATCCTCTTCACTGCTCTAATCGGTCTCAGAGTAGCCTGTTCTCATCTCCACTCCCTCAGCTGGCATTCATTTCTTGATGTGGAGATGCCGGCGTTGGACTGGGGTAAACACAGTAAGAAGTTTAACAACACCAGGTTAAAGTCCAACAGGTTTATTTGGTAGCAAAAGCCACACAAGCTTTCGGAGCTGCAAGCCCCTTCTTCAGGTGAGTGGGAATTCTGTTCACAAACAGGGCATATAAAGACACAGACTCAATTTACATGAATAATGGTTGGAATGCGAATACTTACAACTAATCAAGTCTTTAAGAAACAAAACAATGTGAGTGGAGAGAGCATCAAGACAGGCTAAAAAGATGTGTATTGTCTCCAGACAAGACAGCCAGTGAAACTCTGTGGGGGTTACAGATAGTGTGACATGAACCCAATATCCCGGTTGAGGCCGTCCTCGTGTGTGCGGAACTTGGCTATCAGTTTCTGCTCAGCGACTCTGCGCTGTCGTGTGTCACGAAGGCCGCCTTGGAGAACGCCTACCCGAATATCAGAGGCCGAATGCCCGTCACGGGTGATTGTTTGATTGGCAGAGACTGAGTGTGGGGTTGGGGGACTCCTATTACATTCACAGACTTTTAACCCGCTCCCCACTGGAGAGGTAACATGTTTGAGAGAGCTTGCAGCAGATTCCTGGAGGGTGGGGTAAACCACATGTTCGCCGGGATTTTACCACCCTGCCTGCCACGGAACCGGAGCTTGCGAGGGGCGGACAACAGAAATGTCCATTGACCTTGGGTAGGATCTTCTTTCTGATCTCGCTCAAGCTCGGCCGTAAATCTTTTTCAGAGATACACTTGTATTCCCTGCTGCTTTCAAATGAGCCACCTGGTAAAATGGTAGGATCAGTATAATTGCTGATGGTTGTAAATCCTTACTTCAGCTGACTTACACAACTTTGGTGAAGATGGTGTTTAATAAGACAATCTAGATGCCATTAACAACTTCACAAGTAAGAGCTTAGAAACTTCTGCTGCTGATATTGACAAGGCAAACACCTTCTTCTCAGTACACTCTCCTAACATTTCTTAGTCCACTTTGTAAGCCAGTAAACTGTAACAAATAGGGAGAAGAGACTTAATTCTCAGCCCATTACAGCATTGTCGACCAGAATATATATTGCTGACATGGGGAGGATTGTGGGATTCTGTCCACCCTGCAGGAAGGAGTGGCACTCACCACTGGAAGGAAGAGATTGTGGGGTCAGCCCATCTTTGAAGTACAATCTTCAAAGAGACTGGGTTTATATCAAAAGCAATTTGATCTGGAATCCTGAACTTGGAGTCCATCCAGATTGGCGCAGTGAATAAATAAATTAACTGGTGTGGTATTGTATAGACTAGGAAACTAAAGAAGTTCAATCCTTGGTGTGTGCTGATCTCAGCTGGAGTTAACAGTGGCATGCCATGGTTTGCCTCGGTGTCTCAGGATTAGAGAAGGGAAATAAAGTAGTAATTTACATTTTGTCAGCTCTCAACAGGAAATTACAAAATAACATGGCTAGAGAGCCAGGAATAGAGTTTAACAAAGATTGGTACAGTGGTTAGCACTGCTGACTCACAGCGCCAGGGACCCGGGTTCGATTCCTGGCTTGCGTCACTGACTGTGTGGAGTCTACACGTCCTCCTCATGTCTGCGTGGGTTTCCTCCGGGCGCTCTGGTTTCCTCCCACAGTCTGAAAGACGTGCTGGTTAGGTACATTGGCCATGCTAAATTCTCCCTCAGTGTACCCGAACAAGCACTGGAGTGTGGCGATTAGGGAATTTTCACAATAACTTCATTGCAGTATTAATGTAAGCCCACTTGTGACACTAATAAATAAACTTTTGAACAAGGATTTTGTCTCTGATAATAATAATAAACTCGCAGGAAAATCTTAGTGTGAGCAAATTTCATGTTGTGCAATAGCAGATTGGTAACTTGGTTCACACTCCACTAAATTTCCTTTTCCATTGACTTCAGTGTTCCTCAAGGTGGATTTCACTCCCATAAAATGTAGGTAGTGTTCTGGGTGAGAGCATTTGAGGTTCTTGATATGTATTATGATGGTAAAATTAGTCAAAGGAGCATGGGACTGTTCAGCTGATCGAGGCTGCTCCACCATTCAATTATAATCATGGCTGATCTGGGAGAACATGCAAACTGCACACAGACAGTTACCCAAGGCCAGGTTGCTGGAGCTGTGAGGCAGCAGTGCTAACCACTGCACCACCATGCCATCCGGCCTCAATCCTGAAAGCTCCAGTTCTTCCAGCACACTGCTGTTTTAGGTGAGAGAATGAGATTGTATTAAAGAGTTTGAGTTGCCAAGGCAATCCTTGCTCACCATGTGTTCAGAATGGGAAATTACTGATGGGTTATCCACTGTTTCCCAGTATTTGATACCAGCAGTAAAGGTTTGGGACATGACTCTGTAATTATTTCAGCTGAACTATCACAGGCAACGCTTCGTTAAGAAAGCATTTTTCTCTCCCTGTTCTCTCAATGTTTTTAACTCCTCACCTGCTAACTGATACCCAGGCCTCTGATGTCCCAGCTCAAGGTGCCATCCTTCCACTGTAAACCCAGACTGTGAGGGTCAGCAGCTCCTGTTCTCAACTTGCTGCTCACCCACACTTATTTGCCAACAGAATTACAAAATTGTGGTGCAGTGGGGACTGGTTTCTGGCTGATTTTCCCCGCTCTCATCTGGGGAGACTGAAGCTAATTCAGCCCCAGTTGAGGTGAGTGAATGCAGTGCAGCTGAGTCTGGAACCCTCTGGACCTGTATCACTGAGTTGTAATCCAAGCGCTATTGTCAGGGTTTTACAGTATCAATGTTTTCTGCTGTCATAAGCTGCACGAATAGGTATGATCGTGTTTAAGAGGCCAACATCACATAAAATTTAAATTCTTGTCGCATTATTCTTTGGATCTTGGATTGTGTTAGCACTGGGGGTGCTGCTGGGTGGGGTGCTGCTGGGTGGGGTGCTGCTGGGTGGGGTGCTGCTGGGTGAGGTGCTGCTGGGTGGGGTGCTGCTGGGTGGGGTGCTGCTGGGTGGGGTGCTGCTGGGTGGGGTGCTGCTGGGTGGGGTGCTGCTGGGTGAGGTGCTGCTGGGTGGGGTGCTGCTGGGTGGGGTGCTGCTGGGTGGGGTGCTGCTGGGTGGGGTGCTGCTGGGTGAGGTGCTGCTGGGTGAGGTGCTGCTGGGTGGGGTGCTGCTGGGTGGGGTGCTGCTGGGTGGGGTGCTGCTGGGTGGGGTGCTGCTGGGTGGGGTGCTGCTGGGTGGGGTGCTGCTGGGTGGGGTGCTGCTGGGTGGGGTGGGGTGCTTTATAAATGGCATATATATTTAACCAATAAATGAACTATTTAATGGCTGAGTCCATTTGCCGGCTCCCATCCCACTCATCGCTGTGAGTGGGATGGGAAAATTTCGACAGTGGTGGATGACGGCCCACCAAACTTTCCAGGCCCGCCCACGATGATGCCCACTGCATCATTCATGATCAGCTTGTAGATCTAGAAGTAGGAGTAATTTCAGTGAACTGGTCCTGCAGCACTAAAGCACATTAATTTGCCTGCAATTAAAATAACCCTCACTTAGTGATGTTTACTCAGCTACTCTGGTACATGAGCTATGTCTGCATTAGTTAATTTTGGTCCATTCAGCTTAGATAAGCCATCCACTACACCATCTGTGCACCTAATTCCTCGCTCAATGAGCACCAGCAGTCCTCAAATATTACCTCGAAAGATTTGGAATCGTTTTATGTAACTTGTCCTCAAAATTTAACCCTTTAACCTGCACTTTGATAGAGGTGGTCTTGTAACATAGTGGATAGCATCCCGGCCTCTGAGCCAGAAGCTCTGGGTTTGAGTCCCACGCCTGGACTTGATGCCAAGAAAGGTGCTTTCATAATGTGGCCAAATAGGTTGAGTGCCAACCGGCAAAATCCTTCCAAACATGCCAATTGCAGGCGGTAAGAACAGTAGAGACTCCTGGTCAACTCTGCTGGATGTGAAGTGGCAGCCTTGAAGCTATACATCTCTGATGACCGAATAGTGACCTGTTCCAGGAAGACTAGCTATGGAAACAGACAAAAGTCTGCCTTAGTGCACCACTAGGTGCAGGATGGGAATTGGAATGGAATAATTCTATATAATTGTGCAGTGGCCAACAGCAAACACACAGATGGGGTCTGACCAAAGCTGGAGCATAAACTCTTCTGATTTTGTACTTGTATAAAAGGCCAATATTCCATCAAGTCTTTGATTTATTTTTGTACCTGCCCACTATGTTTGAGTGATTTATGCGCATCATCACGAAAATCTCTTTATTTCTTCGCAGTTCCTAGTTTCTAACCATTTAAACAATATTCTGATTTATCTTTCTTGGGTCCAAATTGGATGACCTCACACTTCTCCACTGTAAACTCCATTTGCCACAGTTTGGCCCATTCACTTATTCTGTCCATGGCCCTTTGTAACTTCAGTTCCATTTGCAATACTTATTATACTTCCTGATTTAGTGTCATCTGCAAACTTGGATATACAACTCTCCATTCCTTCATTCAAGCCATTGATAAATATGGGTAAAAGCTAAAGTCCCCTTATAAATTCTTGGGGAATAGTATTTGTCATATCTTGTCAATGAGAGAATATACCCTTTGTCACTACTCTGTTTGCTACCTTCCAACCAATTTCCAACCCATGTCACAATTTTTGCTAACAATGTCTTGTGCAGAGTGCCCTTCTAAGTCCATTAAGACAATATCCATTAGAAAGACCTGCATTCACCATGTTAATGAACAATAATTCAATTAGGTTAGCCAAATAAGATTGACCTACTACAAATTCATGCTGACTCTTTCTGATCAGCTCAAGATTGTCCAGTTGGTCAATCATTCTGTCACTAATAACAGATTCTAATAGGGGAGGGATGGGTGGCGTAGTGGCACAGTGGTTAGCACTGCTGCCTCATAGCACCAGGGTCCCAGGTTCGTGTGGAGTTTGCACATTCTCCCTGTGTCTGCGTGGGTTTCCTCTGGGTGCTCTGGTTTCCTCCTACAGTCTGAAAGATGTGCTGGTTAGGTACATTGACCCGAATAGGCGCCGGAGTGTGGCGACTAGGGGAATTTCACAGTAACTTACTTGCAGTGTTAATGTAAGCCTTGTGACTAATAAATAAACTTAATAACTTAGTCCACAATTGACATTCAATGGACATGTCTGCAGTTACCCAACAGCACAATTCCTTAAACAGGAGAGTCTTGGAAGATTATGACTAACACATCTACAATTGCTTCTACTTATTATCCTCAATATCCTGAAGTTAAAGGTATTGGAGATTGTGCTGCCTTGGGTCTCATTAGTTTCCCAATTACTATTTTTTGTAACTTACTTTGAATCCTTTAAGTTCATCCTCTTTTATTTATTTTCAGTTTGGTTTGTATGGTGGCATTTTATCCCTTTTCTGTGCTGGGGAAATAATGCAAAGCCATCATTTAACAAGTGTGTAATTTCCTCATTGGTGATTACAATATCAACCGCATCTGTTTTGAATGCGCCTACATTTCCCTTAGCCACTTTACCTTTCTTACTGCAGTTATAAAAATGCTTATGTTACTCTTATTAGTCTTTTTGTATTCTATATTATAGCTGTTATAACTTTATTTGCATCCCTTTGCTACTTTATAACTGCTGGATTTTCACTTGTTTTTCCATTTGTATTAGCCTCTTTGTACGATATCCTACCCAGTTTGTTAACCACAGACACCAAGTAACATTAGGGAAGATTTTGCCATTTGAGGGTACTTGTATTGTACCAAATTCTCCTTTTGAACACATCTCACTGTATCTCTGTCAGATCAGTCATTAACAGTTCAGCTCAGTTGATTGTGGTCAGGTTATGTCTGAGCTGACATGTTATGCTACAATATTCCTGGCCTCCTTTGCATATCTGAGTAATGAGTTTGCACCTGACATGGCTGGTTGTCATATCCCACTCATTCTGGACAATCGCCTTCTCTCAGTTCATTCTGGTCCCTTGTTTTAGAAATTCATATGTTAGCTGGGGCAGTGATTGTTTCATCAGAGTAATGCATCAGTTAGTGAGCAGCCTCAATAAATGTCCAAACCAATTAAGAGATAAGTACAAATCCATTGACATTATTACAAATACAACTTCAAGATCCTCCATGCAGGGGAGGAAACCACTGACATTTGTTCATGGGATGTGTCCATCACAGGCTAGGTTATCTTTTATTACCCATCCTGAATTGCCCTTGAGAGTTTGGTGGAGAGCTGCTACCTTCAAATGCTGACATCCATAGGCCAGTCGAACTAAAAATACATGCAGAAAGCCCTGTGATAATTTATCATCAATCAGGTCCTTTAGGGAAGGAAATCTGCCATCCTTACCTGGTCTGACTCCAGACCCAGAGCAATGTGGTGGACTCTTAAATGCTCGCAGGGATAGGCAATAAATGCTGGTCAGCCAGTGACGCCCATATCCCAGGAAAGAATAAAGAAGAAAAAAGGTAAACAATAGACGGGATTCTCCGATCACGCGTATCCAAGATTGGAAATTCCTGCCTGTGCTCCACGGACTTTTAAATGGACTGCTGAATTTTCTGCTTTGCCTTTTATGATTCCTGCAGCGGGTGGGTTGGGAGATTTTTGGCCAATGTCTTTCAGTGCCACTGGTTGTGAAATGCCATGAAGGCCTTGGACACCCATTTTCAGCGCAACAGCATCTTTCAGCCTGGGTTTATCCAATACCTTGTGATGCACGACAATCGAGCACAAGACACAAGGTTTCGGTAATTGAAGGCTTTTATTGTCTAACAATGGAACTATTTGAACACGAGTACACCATTCCAGACTGGAGGGGTCCCGCCCGAGCAGAGGGTCTTATACCTCTCCCAGGAGGCGGGGCCCGACTGGGATGTGCCACAACAGCAACCACCACAGGTGTATTAATCCCACAGTGTAAACACCCTAGCCCAACAACAACATTAGAACAACCCCACAGTGGTAACCAACGATGGTTCACCACATTCACCCCTCCTTTGAGAACAAAGGCCGGCGGGGTGCGAAAACAGACTATATATATGAAAAAAATCAACAATCTACAAGTCCAGACGGTCTGGAGGACCGCACCGTCGTTGTGACCTCCTCAATACCGGCTGTGACACCGGAGCAGGTGCTTGCGGTGGTGTTCTCTCCAAAACAGCGTCCGGCTGTCCCCTCGAGGACTCACGGGCCGGTTGACCCTGATGAAGCGGTAGTGCAGGGGATCCCGGTACATTCTGCGATGGCGCCGATCTCCGAGTCTCAGGCAAGCTGTACAGTGGAGTATAACTGTTATGCACTGGTCCCGGTGCTGACCGCGCCACGTCCGGGGGAGAAATAAGAGATAGGGGATTCGTCACTGGGGGTATGGGAGCGACAGGAGTTGCTACGTCCCCTGCGGGCGCCAGGTCTCGGATCGAGACTGTGTCCTCTCGCCCGTCAGGATATGCCACATAGGCATACTGAGGGTTGGCGTGGAGGAGGTGGACCTGTTCGACCAAGGGGTCGGACTTGCGGGCCCTTACATGTCGCCGCAGAAGGACGGGTCCTGGGTACGTCAACCAGGCTGGTAAAGATATCCCCGAGGACGACTTCCGAGGGAATGAGAACATCCTCTCGTGGGGAGTAGCATTGGTTGCCGTACACAGGAGGGAGCGAATGGAGTGAAGCGCATTTGGGAGGACCTCCTGCCAATGGGAGGCTGGAAGGCCTTTGGACTTCAGCGCCAATAGGACAGCCTTCCAGACTGTAGCATTCTCTCTCTCCACCTGTCCATTGCCCCTAGGGTTGTAACTCGTGGTTCTACTAGAGGCAATCCCGTATGAGAGCAGGAATTGCCTCAAGTCGTTACTCATGAACGACGAGCCCCTGTCGCTATGTATATAGCTGGGGTACCCGAACAGGGTAAAAAGATCACGGAATGCCTTGATCACCGTGGCAGTCGACGTGTCCGCACAGGGGACAACAAATGGGAACCGGGAGTACTCGTCTATGATGTTAAGAAAGTACACGTTCCGGTCTGTTGAGGGAAGGGGGCCCTTAAAATCCACACTCAGCCTCTCGAAGGGGCGAGTGGCCTTGACCAAATGTGCCCGGTCAGGTCGGTAAAAGTGCGGTTTGCATTCCGTGCAAATCCGACAGCTCCTTGTCACTGACCTGACATCCTCCACCGAGTAGGGCAGATTGCGGGCTTTGATGAAGAGGTAGAGCCGAGTGACCCCAGGATGGCACAGGTCATTATGGAGGGCATTCAAGCGGTCCTCCTGCATAGTAGCGCATGTTCCGCGCGAGAGGGCATCCGAGGGCTCATTGAGTTTCCCTGGACGATACATAATATCGTAATTATAGGTGGAGAGCTCAATTCTCCACCGCAAGATCTTGTCATTCTTGATCTTGCCCCTCTGCGTATTATTGAACATAAACGCCACGGACCGCTGGTCCGTGATCAGGGTGAACCGCTTCCCCGCCAGGTAATGGCGCCAGTGTCTGACGGCCTCCACAATAGCCTGAGCCTCCTTTTCCACCGCTGAATGCCGAATTTCGGGACCTTGAAGGGTGCGGGAAAAAAACGCGACGGGCCTGCCTGCCTGGTTTAGTGTGGCGGCTAGGGCGAAATCAGATGCATCACTTTCCACCTGAAAAGGAATGGATTCATCCACCGCGTGCATCGTGGCTTTCGCAATGTCGCTTTTCAATGCCTTGAAGGCCAATTGGGCCTCTGGCGTGAGTGGAAAAGTCGTGGACTTAATAAGCGGACGGGCTTTGTCCGCGTAGTTGGGGACCCACTGCGCATAATAGGAGAAGAAGCCTAGGCATCTCCTCAGTGCTTTTGCGCTAGCGGGCAAAGGAAGTTCAGCAAGGGGGCGCATACGGTCGGGATCAGGGCCAATGACCCCGTTTTCCACTACGTATCCCAGGATGGCTAACCGGCGCGTACGGAATACACACTTCTCCCTGTTGTAGAACAAAGAACAAAGAACAAAGAACAATACAGCACAGGAACCGGCCCTTCGGCCCCCCAAGCCCGCGCCGCTCCCCGGTCCAGGATTGAATCCTGAATCCAGGATCCCCGCCCAATTTTCCAGCCTATCTACATACCAATATCCTATCCACCGAGCTGTCCCTCACAGCTACGATGCTTTGTTCATTACAACCTATTAACTTACCCCCACCCCCCCATTCCAGACCATGTGATCTCCAGGGAGAGGCGAAAACCCAGAGTGAAAAACCCCAGGGCCAATATGGGGAAAAAAAATCTGGGAAATTCCTCTCCGACCCCCTGCGGCGATCGAAACGAGTCCAGGAGATCACAATGGCCCCGATCGGAAAATGCTTCCCAACCCTAGTCATTTCCACTTCCACGAACACCATATGAATTCCCTGCCCCCGAGACAGGTTCCCAACTATCCGCAGTCTCACTCTGTACTGGCACCAGCAAGATGATCATAGAATGAAGCCTTGAAACGAGAAACAAGGAACAATTAGCCCGCGCCGCTCCCTGGTCCAAACTAGACCACTCTTTTGTATCCCTCCATTCCCACTCCGTTCATATAGCTGTCTAGATAAGTCTTAAACGTTCCCAGTGTGTCCGCCTCCACCACCTTGCCCGGCAACACATTCCAGGCCCCCACGACCCTCTGTGTGAAATATGTCCTTCTGATATCTGTGTTAAACCTCCCCCCCTTCACCTTGAACCTATGACCCCTCGTGAACGTCACCACCGACCCGGGGAAAAGCATCCCACCGTTCACCCTATCTATGCCTTTCATAATTTTATACACCTCTATTAAGTCTCCCCTCATCCTCCGTCTTTCCAAGGAGAACAACCCCAGTTTCCCCAATCTCTCCTCATAACCAAGCCCCTCCATACCAGGCAACATCCTGGTAAACCTCCTCTGTACTCTCTCCAAAGCCTCCACGTCCTTCTGGTAGTGTGGCGACCAGAACTGGACGCAGTATTCCAAATGCGGCCGAACCAACGTTCTATACATCTGCAACATCAGACCCCAACTTTTATACTCTATGCCCCGTCCTATCAAGGCAAGCATGCCATATGCCTTCTTCACCACCTTCTCCACCTGTGACGTCACCTTCAAAGATCTGTGGACTTGCACACCCAGGTCCCTCTGCGTCTCTACACCCTTTATGGTTCTTCCATTTATCGTGTAGCTCCTCCCTACATTATTCCCACCAAAATGCATCACTTCGCATTTATCAGGATTGAACTCCATCTGCCATTTCCTTGCCCAAATTTCCAGCCTATCTATATCCTTCTGTAGCCTCTGACAATGTTCCTCACTATCTGCAAGTCCTGCCAGTTTTGTGTCGTCCGCAAACTTACTGATCACCCCAGTTACTCCTTCTTCCAGATCATTTATATAAATCACAAACAGCAGAGGTCCCAATACAGAGCCCTGCGGTACACCACTAGTCACAGGCCTCCAGCCGGAAAAAGACCCTTCCACTACCACCCTCTGTCTTCTATGACCAAGCCAGTTCTCCACCCATCTAGCCACCTCCCCCTTTATCCCATGGGATCCAACCTTTTTCACTAGCCTACCATGAGGGACTTTGTCAAATGCTTTACTAAAGTCCATATAGACAACATCCACGGCCCTTCCTTCGTCAACCATTTTGGTCACTTCTTCAAAAAACACCACCAGGTTCGTGAGGCATGACCTCCCTCTCACAAAACCATGTTGACTATCGTTAATGAGTTTATTCCTTTCTAAATGCGCATACATCCTATCTTTAAGAATCTTCTCCAACAACTTCCCCACCACGGACGTCAAGCTCACCGGCCTATAATTACCCGGGTTATCCTTCCTACCCTTCTTAAATAACGGGACCACATTGGCTATCCTCCAATCCTCTGGGACCTCACCTGTGTCCAATGACGAGACAAAGATTTGCGTCAGAGGCCCAACGATTTCACCTCTCGTCTCCCTGAGCAGCCTTGGATAGATTCCATCAGGCCCTGGGGATTTGTCAGTCTTTATATTCTCTAACAAACCTAACACTTCCTCCTTTGTAATGGAGATTTTCTCCAACGGTTCAACACTCCCCTCCGAGACACTCCCAGTCAACACATCCCTCTCCTTTGTGAATACCGACGCAAAGTATTCATTTAGGATCTCCCCTACCTCTTTGGGCTCCAAGCATAAGTCCCCACTTTTGTCCCTGAGAGGTCCGATTTTTTCCCTAACAACCCTTTTGTTCCTAACGTATGAATAAAATGCCTTGGGATTCTCCTTAATCCTGTCTGCCAAGAACATTTCGTGACCCCTTTTTGCTCTTCTAATTCCCCGTTTGAGTATTTTCCTACTTTCATTATACTCCTCCAGAGCTCCCTCCGTTTTTAGCTGCTTGGACCTAACATACGCCTCTCTTTTCCTTTTGACCAGTCCCTCAATTTCCCTGGTTATCCACGGTTCTCTAATCCTACCCTTCCTATCCTTCTTTTTTACAGGCACATGCTTGTCCTGTAGCCCTAACAACCGTTCCTTAAAAGACTGCCACATACCAGATGTGGATTTACCCTCAAACAGCCTCTCCCAATCAAGAGCTGCCAATTTCTGCCTGATCCCAATAAAGTTAGCCTTCCCCCAATCCAACACCTTACCCTTGGGACACCACTTATCCTTTTCCATCACTATCCTAAAGCTAACAGAATTGTGGTCACTATTTGCCACATGTTCCCCAACCAAAACTTTGAAGACCTGACCGGGCTCATTCCCCAGTACCAGGTCCAGTATAGCCCCCTCTCTAGTTGGGCTGTCCACATATTGTTCCAACGAACCCTCCTGTACACATTTTACAAATGCCTCACCATCCAGAGTCCCTGCCCTCAGCGATTTCCAGTCTATACCAGGGAAATTGAAGTCTCCCACTACAACAACCCTATATTTCCTGCACCTATCCAGTATCTCCTGACATGTCCATTCTTCCACTTCTCTTGGGCTGTTGGGGGGCCTGTAGTACACCCCCAACATAGTGACTGCGCCTTTCCTGTTTCGAAGCTCCACCCAGAGTGACTCGCTACACGACTCCTCCGAATTGTCCTCCCTCTGCACCGCTGTAATATGCTCTCCAACCAATACCGCTACTCCCCCACCTCTTTTGGCCCCTCCTCTGTCTCGCCTAAAACACTTGTACCCTGGAATATTCAGCTGCCAGTCCTGTCCCTCTTTCAACCAAGTCTCTGTCACCGCAACCACATCCAAATTCCTCGTGCGCATTAAGGCCCCAAGTTCGTCTGTTTTACCTGCTACGCTCCTTGCATTGAAGTATAAGCACTCCAGACCCCCAGGCTCAGTGAGGTCGTCCTCCCCCAGAGTGCTCTTCTTCTTTGCCAGCCTTGTCCCAGCCCCAAGCTCGTCCCCAGCCACCACACTTATAGGCCTAATAGTTTGATCCCCACCCCCCTGCCATACTAGTTTAAACCCCCCCGAACTGCATTAGCAAAGCTCCCAGCCAGGATATTTGTGCCCTTCCAACTTAGTTGTGACCCCTCCCTCTTGTACAGGTGCCATCCTCTCCTGAAAACCTCCCATTGGTCTATGAAAATAAAGCCCTCCCTCCTGGACCAGTCCTTTAGCCAGGCATTCATTTGAACCAACTCCCTATTCTTATCCTCACTGGCACGAGGCATTGGGAGCAGCCCAGAGATGGCCACCCTAGTGACCCTACTTTTTAACCTATTTCCCAACTCCCTGAATTGCTCTCTTAGGACCCCCCTACTCTTCCTATCTACGTCATTTCCACCAATGTGTATAATGACATCCGTTTCTTTATCTTCCCCTTTTAAAATGCCTCCTATCCGCTCGGAGACATCCGTGACCCCAGCACCAGGTAGGCAGACTACCATCCTGGAGTCCCGTTCGCCCCCACAGAATCGCCTGTCTGTCCCTCTAACTGACGCATCCCCCACCACTATCGCTCTCCTAACCCCTCTCTTCCCTTTCCGGGCCACAGAGCCTGACTGTGTGCCAGTGACCTGATCACTGTGTCTTACCCCTGGAGAGGCACACTCCTCCACACTATCTAAAACAATGACCTGTTGTAGGTCAGATTCAGGCGAGATGCAGTGCGCAAAAAGTTCTGGAGATTTGTGTCATGGTCCTGCTGATCATGGCCGCAGATGGTGACATTATCCAGGTACGGGAAGGTAGCCCGCAGCCCGTTCTGGTCCACCATTCGGTCCATAGCACGCTGGAAGACCGAGACCCCATTGGTGACACCAAATGGAACCCTAAGAAACTGATACAGACGACCATCCGCCTCAAAAGCCGTGTAATGTCGGTCCTCTGGGCAGATGGGGAGTTGGTGGTAGGCGGACTTAAGGTCTATGGTGGAGAACACCCGGTACTGCGCAATCTGATTGACCATATCAGATATGCGTGGGAGAGGATACGCTTCCAGCTGCGTGTATCGATTAATGGTCTGACTGTAGTCAATGACCATCCGGGGTTTGTTCCCGCTCTTAACCACCACGACCTGTGCTCTCCACGGACTAACGCTGGGCTGTATGATCCCTTCTTTGAGGAGCCGCTGAACCTCAGATCTGATGAAGATCCGATCTTCAGCGCTGTAACGCCTACTTTTAGTAGCGATGGGCTTGCAGCCTGGTACCAGATTCTTAAATAAAGAGGGTGTGGTGATCTTTAGTGTGGAAAGATTGCATGCGGGGCGCTTTGGACAATTTGGAGGCTGCGGCTGGTCCCCTACTGTCAGCGAAGGGAGTGGCCCACCGTACTGTAGGATCACACTCTTCATGTGGACCATAAAGTTTAGTCCAAGGAGAATTGGCGCGCAAAGATGCGGCAACACAAGGAGCCTGTATCGCTCGTAAATTGTGCCCTGCACTTTCAGAGTTACCACACAACGTCCTTGGATCGGTACAGACCGGGACCGTGATGCCATAGAAATTGTCTGTTTGGCAGGTAGAACCCGGAGTCCACACCTCTTTACAGTGTCAGGGTGAATAAAGCTCTCAGTGCTCCCGCTGTCAAACAGACAATAAACAGTACGACCATTTACCTTAATGTTCATCATTGAACAGTCAAGCCTGTGGTGCTTAGCCTGGTCCAGGGTGATCGACGCCACCGTTGGCCCTTGGACGTCACTGCAGGCAGCTGAGGTCGATGCTGAGGACCCCTGCTGGTCGCTCCTGGTCGTCGTCGACCAAAATGGCCGCCCCCATGAATCGCACATGGTTGAGGGCGCCAAGCGTAGCGACTCCTGGTGGTCATCCTCCTCCGACTCCGCCAACCACAATGGCGTCATCCTGGGCTCGCACGTGACGGACCTCGTGGGTACTGCGACGTCGATGGAGATGATCTCCGTTCTGGAGGGTCACAGGCTGCACTGCCGTTCTTGGGCTTCGATCTGCAGACTTTCGCGTAGTGCCCCTTTTTACCGCATTGATTACAGACCACCGCTTTAGCAGGACACTTTTGCCGTGGATGCTTGGCTCCTCCGCAGAAATAGCACCGCGGGCCGCCTGGGGCTGCCGCCGTCGTCGGGTCGATATGGGAGCGCGAGCCCGTGGGGCGAGGAGGGATTTGTGACTGCTCCTGCCACGTTGTCTCCACGTGGTCCTCCAGATACAGGGCCAAGCTCTTCGACGCCGCCTCCAGCATTTCAGCCATCTCCATAGCTTGGGTCAGGTTGAGATTCCCCTTCTCCAACAGCTTGAGCTGGATGTACGAAGACCTTACCCCTGCCACAAACGCATCTCGGGCGAGGTCGTACATGTACTGCTCAGCCGACACAGCTTTGCAGTCACAGCCCCTGGCAAGCTGCAAGAGCTCATTGGCGTAATCCTCCATGGTTTCGCCTGACTGCTGACGTCGTGTAGCGAGGAGGTAACGAGCGTGGATCTCGTTGGGAGGTCTCATGTAGCGCTTTTTCAAAAGCTCGAGGCCCTCGGGTAAGTGGTGGCCGCATGAATCGCGAGGTAGACAGTGTCGCTTACCCTCGCATGGAGGACCTGGAGTCTGTCGTTATCCGTGGTGACTGCTGCAGAGGCTGCCAGGTAGTCCTCGAAACACTTCAGCCAGTAGTCGAAGGTGTTAGAGGCGCCGACCGCACGTGGATCCAGCGTCAGACGCTCTGGCTTTAGCATTTGTTCCATACTCTCCTTTCCGTCGAGAGTTTCGTGTTAGACAATAAAATTGATGCACGACAATCGAGCACAAGACACAAGGCTTCGGTAATTGAAGGCTTTTATTGTCTAACAATGGAACTATTTGAACACGAGTACACCATTCCAGACTGGAGGGGTCCCGCCCGAGCAGAGGGTCTTATACCTCTCCCAGGAGGCGGGGCCCGACCGGGATGTGCCATAACAGCATCCACCACAGGTGTATTAATCCCACAGTGTAAACACCCTAGCCCAACAACAACATTAGAACAACCCCACAGTGTGAACACCCTAGCCCAACAACAACATTAGAATAACCCCACAGTGGTAACCAACGATGGTTCACCACACCTTGGTGCATGCCATTATCTCTTGAGATGGTCTTACAAAAGTTGTTTCTGAAATTGCAAAATTGCAATCTCCTGCAATTCTGCCAGTTTATATTCATGGCAAATTCCCTTTATCCATGGATCCAAATAATGTCCATTAAGAGTCTGGCCTGGGTAAACAGAACTTGTAATTGTTCATTGGGATTGGCCATGCATGGTCTATGCTCACTGAAGTGTCAAATCAAACAGCTAGTCAGAGATAATACCACAAGAGAAAACAGCAAAGAGGTAGAGGGAATCTCTGCTTGAATCTCAATTTGAGGGAGAATGACAGATATGGTGTGGTCCGTTGCATGAGCATATGCCTCTTTTCTCTAAATGGATCAGGGTCTACATAATTCATTAATAAGAGGACAGTGATGCTTGGCGTGTAAGTAGAACTGCTGTGGATGGTACTGGAACAAGTCTGAATCTCTGCTGTCTTCACCTTCTGCAAAACTGACTCTTATACGTGTGATTTGAAATCAGAACTGAACAATACTTTAAAGCCAGGTTTGTGCGACATACAGGAGCTGAGTGGTTTCTGCCAATTTGTGCAGAAAAAATTGTTTACTTCGTGTTTGGAGAGTTTACAGCTATTACTTATATTTGGCGTGAGAACTAATCTGCTGTAACCCTTCAGTTTAGCCCAAATCACAGCATTAAATAGGTTGAAGAATTTGGAAACCATTGCTACACCAGATACAAGCAGACACCAAACTCTGGAATTTTGAATATTTCTTTAAGCAGCACAGAATGAATTTATCTAACTGTGAAAATTATTATTCATATAATGAGACGTCTCATCTTGGAGAAGAAATGATTTCTGTGAAATGCATCACAACTTCTCCCAACCTGACAGAGCTTCATGTCTTACATACCCTGCTGCAGGAATGGTTTCTCAATATGCCACACTGGGGAATGGATATTTTCATCATTCCTCCAGTGGTCTGTCTCTTTGCCTCGCTGTTGGCCACTCCTCTGGTGCTGATGGCCATCTTTTCAAACAACAAACTTCTTCAGGAGACCAGGTATCTGCTACTTGCCAACACTTTGGTTAATGATTTGTTTTATTCAATACTGAACACCTTCATTGACATTGTGAATGCAGCAGGTGTGGGAATGCCTAAAGTCGTTTGTGAAATTCTCTTGTTCTTGCTAACAGTGGCTTATTGTAATGGGATTCTGACAATCACTACGACAGTGGTGGACACTTACGTGGCCATTTGTTGTCCCCTTCGCTATCCCTCACTTTTACCCCGTTCCAGGACCATTAAGATTATCGCTTGCATATGGATTCTCTCCGTCAGTAGCTCTTCTGCCCTGTTCGTTATAACACTGTGGACACAAGAGGAGCCATTCTCCTTCTTATTGACATGTGTGGTGCCTTTGGTGCTTTTGTCCAATCCAATTGGAATATATTTGTTAAAAAGTTCTTATGGTATTGGATTACTGTATTTTCTAATATGTTTAATATTGATCTCAAGCTTCTATATCATGTTATACTGCAAGACTAAGGCATCAGGGATATGGGTTAGCAAGTCAAGGGCAAGACAGACCTATCTCATTCATTCAGTGTTGCTACTTGTCTACTTCTCCCCTCTGGTCATGTTGGTAATAGGAGGAGTGCTTCTGGGGAAGCACTTGATTGGATTCCAGTCCGCTCTCTGGATCATAGTGTCTACAGATAATATACTGATGCTGCCAAAGGCAGTGCTCCCTTACGTCTATGGGCTGAGATATCGAGAAATTGCAAATACAATCCGGTCATTCTTCAGTTTGAAGGCCATAGCTCAAATCAGGCCACTGTAAGTTAGTACATTGAGAGAAAGTATGTGACTGTGATGCTGTATATTTCTCATTATTATTTCCAGATTGTACTGAGGGCAGGATTTTATTCAGTTCATATATATTCTGCACAGCACAGCAGTCGGGTGCATCCTGGCTCAGTGCAAATTAATATTTTACAGGTCCTGCGTGGGAAATTTCTGAATTCTTCAGACTCACAACCTGCAGCACAGAAGCAGGTGATGTAACCCTATTGATTTCTATCAGTTTCAGTGCCCTTCATGTGAGTTCAACATGCTCAAAAAATGCTTAAAACGTTTTTAAACATTTTAAAATAAAATTACATTTTCAGACCACTAAAGAACCATAGAATCCCTGCAAGCCCATCGAGCCTGCATCAACAACAATCTTACCCATATCCCCGTAGCCCCACATGTTCACCCTACTAATACCCCTGACACTAAGGAGCAATTTAGCATGGCCAATCCACCTGGACTTTGGATTGTTAAAGCTCAAGTTTGGTCTGGCTTACGTGCTGATTTACCACATTTTCTCTCCTTCTCCTGGGTTTCTCAACATGAAACAAATTTTTATGGAGGATGCATGACCAGAGACAGAGCATGGTGATATATAATCAGAAAGTGTCACTGTCCTCATTGCGGACCACTTAGTGCAACAGAACCTCTTTACCTTTTGTCACCCACTCCTATTCAGTTTGTCTTATTCTATTAAGGCATAAGGTTCAACCTTCACTGCATCTGACAACCGGGTTTCCAATCAGCAATCCTGATGGACAAATCTCTACAAATGGATAATAAAGATTAGATTTGATTTTTGTTTGGAGTGGATTGGTAATTGTAGAGGAGGTCTCGATGTCTTGAGTGGCTGTGTTAATTTTTTGGGATAATTTTGATGTTTTGGAGGTCGAGTGATTTTGGTGGTGGGGAGGGCATGTATTATCACGGATTATTATTTAATCATAGAATCCTACAGTGCAGAAGGAGGCCATTCAGCCCATCAAGTCTGCACTGACCACAATCCCACCCAGGCCTCATCCCCATAACCCCAGGCATTTACCCTAGCTAGTCCCCCTGACACATCGGGGCAATTTTGCATGGCCAATCCACCTAACCGGCACATCTTTGGATTGTGAGAGGAAATCGGAGCACCCGGAGGAAACCCACGCAGACACGGGGAGAATATGCAAACTCCACACAGAAGGTGACCCAAGCCGGGAATCGAATCTGAATCCCTGGCACTGTGACGCAGTAGTGCTAACTGCTGTACCACCATGCTTCCCTTCCCTTCCCTTTCCTTTGTCCGAAATCAATGCTTATTAGTATTTTTCTTCAGGACTGAGGATTATATCTCCCTATGCCCGTTAGAACTAAGTTGGTAGCAGAGTTAAAAGTCAAGGTGGTTGACTTCATTCTCGCCCCACAGTCATTTTTGCAGGGCCTAACATTGGGTGGCTGAGAAGCCTGTGGAGACCATTATTTCTATCACTATTACAAGGACTAGGCTGCACAGGTTTTGGGCAAGAGATACAGGGAGGAATGTGAGGGAGAATTATTTTATGCAACAAGTGATAATGAGTTGCAACTAAATGCTTACACGGATGAGAGAAGTGGGGAGGATCAATGATTTCCAAAGAAAATTGGATGGGCATTTGAAGAAAATGAACTTGAAGAGGAATGTAAAGAGAGAATGGGATCGACTGGATTGCTCTACAGAAAACTGGCTTGCACTCGATGGGCTGAATGGCCTCCAGTTGTGCCATTGTGCCATTATGACTCTGAATATAAATAATGGTTCCCATGTTGGGTGGAACATGAGCTGTGAGAGCCAGTAAAACCTGGTTGTACAGGAGCAGATACCCACAGGCGCTTCCCAAAGAACCAAGGATCAGTTGCCACCCTAGGCTCCCCCACCTCCTTTTACAGTAAGGTAAAGCCTGCAATCTCCGAGGAACTCCTGTTCACAGATGAACATTAATAAAACCCAGATTCTGAAATGGACCAGCGTTCCAGGGATTGGGCAGCCATCTGGATCAATTAACTATCCCACTTTTCCCTTCGTTATAACTGAACTTGACTTACAGCATTATCATAGAATCCTGACAGTACAAAATGAGGCCATTCTGCCCATCAAGTCTGCACCGACCACAATCCCACCCAGGCCCTATTTCCGTAACCCCATATATTTGCCCTGCTAATCCCCTTGACACTAGGGTCAATTTAGCATGGTCAATCAACCTAACCCACACATCTTTGAACTTATCTTGAGTGCCTCCCCTGTTTGCCTTCACCTGTTGGCCTTGCTGCCTGCCTTTCAAATAACAGGTTCCAGCTTTTTGTTTGAAAATCATACAGCCACCACTTCTACAGGTTAGAGTGAGTGAATGGTCAGGTACAATGCCCACCCAATATAACATTTCAGTGTACAAAGTGAGAAGATGCCAGAACCTGACTGAGGGAGATACCAGTGGAATTACCAGGATGGCACGGTGGCACAGTGGTTAGCACTACTGCCTCACAGCGTCAGGGACCTGGGTTTGAATCCTGGCTTGGGTCACTGTCTGTGCAGAGTCTGCTCCTGTGCTCTCCTGGACTCTGCCTGAGTGGGTGACAGTCACTGTGTCCATTGAGTGTAGACTGCCCACTCTCAGACACCTTTTAAAACAATCTGAATGGCTAACAGTCACTGCACTGACAATTATGGAGGTCACTCTTGGACTCTACTGGATGTTCCTGAATGCTAACAGTCCCTGTGATGATCACCATTGAACGGATTCTCCAAGTCCCCTGTCACCAGGGCAATACTTACATTTTTCTGCTTTGTCTCTCCCTCTCGCTCTCTTTCTCTCTTAACTTCTAATTTTTTGCTCCCAGGCCCTCATTGGTAAAGCTGAGTGAAAGTAAAAAATATAAGCTCGTGTTATCAAACCAGAACATGCTGTGAACACTGAGCAGGTCAGGCAACGTCTGTGACAAGAAAACAGAGTTAATGTTGCAGCTATCCAACCTTTCATCGAAATCTGAGGAAAGATTGAGAAAGGAAAAATCAGGTTTTCTTATTTCCCTGTTTTACTGGTGTTCCATTTTAAAGTATACAAGACCAGTTCAGAACATTATCCTTATTTCCTCATCTTACTGTTTTCCCATCAGATTTTAAGCAAACGTAAAGGCAAGGAAATGGGAGAGGAAAGAAAAACAGGGAAAGTCTGCTGTCTTGTTTCTCTCTCCGCTGAGGCTTCTTGACCTGCTGAATATTTTCAGTGCTTTCTGTTTAGAGTTCAGAGTGCCAATACCTGCAGTATTTTGCTTTGGTAAAGTCAGCACTGAACAAGTTCCATCAGGCTGTGCCAAAATGTCATGTAGCAGTGAAGAGGAATACAATGTTTAGGATGTCCTGTGGTCAAATTTGAGTCCTGCCTGTGCTACTAAAATAAATGACTTTAAGACTTTCTGAATTGTGGAGTTTTATTGATTAAACCATGAAAATGGAACGATACTCAAACATATTTAAAGCTACATGGCTAGAAATACTTTTAATAATTATTAATTAATGGAGTAAGGTGAAGATATGAGTGATTTACACAAGAGTCAGGTGAGTGAATGGTCAGGTACAACGCCCGCCCAATATAACATTTCAGTGTACAAAGTGAGAAGATGCCAGAATCTGACTGAGGGAGATACCAGTGGAATTACCAGGATGGCACAGTGATTAGCACTACTGCCTCACAACGTCAGGGACCTGGGTTTGATTCCTGGCTTGGGTCACTGTCTGTGCGGAGTCTGCACATTCTCCCTGTGTCTGCGTGTGTTTCCTCTGGGTACTCCGGTTTCCTCCACAGTTTGAAAGACGTGCTGGTTAGGTGTATTGGCCATGCTAAATTCTTCCTCAGTGTCCCTGAACAGGCGCCGGCATGTGACGAGTAGGGGATTTTCACAATAACTTCATTGCAGTGTTGACGTGAGCCTATTTGTGAAACTATTAAATAAACTTTAAATCTTCCAGACTTAGGAAGACTGAAGCATCATAGAAACATAGAAACATAGAAAAACTACAGCACAAACAGGCCCTTCGGCCCCACAAGTTGTGCCGAACATATCCCAACTTCTAGGCCTACCTATAACCCTCCATCCTATTAAGTCCCATGTACTCAACCAGGAGTCTCTTAAAAGTCCCTATTGAGTTTGCCTCCACCACCACTGACGGCAGCTGATTCCACTCGCCCACCACCCTCTGTGTGAAGAACTTCCCCCTAACATTTCCCCTGTACCTACCCCCCAGCACCTTAAACCTGTGTCCTCTCGTAGCAGCCATTTCCACCCTGGGAAAAAGCCTCTGAGAGTCCACCCGATCTATGCCTCTCAACATCTTATATACCTCTATTAGGTCTCCTCTCATCCTACGTCTCTCCAAGGAGAAAAGACCGAGCTCCCTCAGCCTATCCTCATAAGGCATACCACTCAATCCAGGCAACATCCTTGTAAATCTCCTCTGCATCCTTTCAATCATTTCCACATCCTTCCTGTAATGAGGCGACCAGAACTGAGCACAGTACTCCAAGTGGGGTCTGACGAGTGTCTTATATAGCTGCATCATTATCCTGGACTCCTAAACTCAATTCCTCGATTGATAAAGGCCAGCACACCATACGCCTTCTTAACCACCTCCTCCACCTGCAGGGCCAATTTTAGAGTCCAATGGACCCGGACCCTAAGGTCCTTCTGATCCTCTACAGTACTAAGAGTCTTTCCCTTAATATTGTATTCCTTCATCCCATTTGACCTGCCAAAATGGACCACTACGCATTTATCTGGGTTGAAGTCCATCTGCCACTTCTCCGCCCAGTCTTGCATCCTATCTATGTCCCTCTGTAACTTCTGACATCCCTCCAGACTATCCACAACCCCACCAACCTTCGTGTCATCAGCAAACTTACCAACCAATCCCTCCACTTCCTCATCCAGGTCATTTATGAAAATGACAAACAGCAAAGGTCCCAGAACAGATCCCTGGGGCACACCACTGGTGACCGACCTCCATTTAGAAAAAGACCCATCTATACACACTCTCTGCCTCCTTTGGGCAAGCCGGTTCTGGATCCACAGGGCAGCAGCCCCTTGGATCCCATGCCCTCTCACTTTTTCTAGAAGCCTTGCATGGGGGACCTTATCGAACGCCTTGCTAAAATCCATATAAACCACATCTACCGCTTTCCCTTCGTCAATGTGTTTAGTCACATTTTCGAAGAATTCCACCAGGCTCATAAGGCACGATCTGCCTTTGACAAGCCGTGCTGAGTATTCTTGAGCATAATAAACCTCTCTAAATGCTCATAAATCCTGTCCCTCAGGATCTTCTCCATCAGTTTACCAACCACTGAGGTTAGACTCACCGGTCGGTAATTTCCTGGGCTATCCCTATTCCCCTTCTTGAAAATAGGAACCACATCCGCAATCCTCCAATCCTCCGGCACCTCTCCCGTCTCCATCAACGACGCAAAGATCATCGCCAGAGGCTCTGCAATCTGCAATCATATGACATACTTCATACACACACCCACACCTATATGTGTTTAATCTTCAGCATGGTGGCGGGGAAGGGTGGGGAGAGGGCAGAGGACAATTTTTTAAAACCACAGGGTCAATAAGATAAAATATAACTAGAAAATTCCCCTCTCAGGTAACCAGTCCAGGAGATCACACTGACCATATTTACATTAACCTTTAGTATGATGTGATCTCGACTCCAATGAAGAAACTGTCCAGCTACATCTCAAAGGTGAGTCAGCACACCCTGACAATACACTCCTGAGGCTCATTTCTGCTAAGAAACTGATGCATTGTTTAAATATATGTCTCCTGGAGTTGGCTGATGGTATAAATGGATAACAGCAAATTACTGCGGATGCTGGAATCTGAAACAAAACGAGAAAATGTTGGAAAATCTCAGCAGGTCTGACAACATCTGTGGAGAGAGAACAGAGCTAACCTTTCAAGTCTGAGTCATCCAGTCTTGAAACATTGGCCGCGATCCTCTCATTGAGACTCCCAACTTTTCTGTTGGGTCGCGGTGGGAGACGCGCATCTCCGGCCTTGAACAGGGATTTGCGCATATGCCGGGAATGCATGCACATTTCCCAGAGCTGGAGAACAGTCACCAGCCAGACCACGCTGGAAACCGACGGGAAGGCAAGTAAGTAATTTAAATCTTTTCTGCATGTATTTTAAATGTGTACATGAGTTAATTATCAGGACCTTTCAGGTCTCGATTGAATCTCCCACCCCGCCAGGAGTACTTCATTCCGACAGGGTTTAGAGTAGCTCCCCACATTCGGGGAACTAGCGGGAGACCCCGCCGGAATGAAGGGTGGGCAATCGGGGCCCCCCAGGGGGCCAGCCGGTGCCCCTGGCACTGCCAAGGGGCAAAGTGCCCATGCCCAGGAGGCACCTTGGTACTGCCCACTGGGCATCGGGCAGTGCAAAGTGGGCAGGGCCTACTGTGGGCAGGATCTAGGGGTGATCGGTGGGAGGGGTCCTGCTGCCACTCTGCACACAGGATTGGTCTGGGGTGGAGGGAGGACAGTGATTGGGGCGGGCTAGTGGCGGGGTGGTCTGCTGGGGGGGCAGGGAGGGCCTGTCTCCGGGGGGGGGGGGTCTGACCCCGGGGGGGATCAGTGGGGAGGGTCTGGCGGGGTGGGGGGATCGCCACTGCTGGGGGGTGGGGCCTGGATGCTGTCTGACCTGCTGATATAAATGGAAAGAGTCAATCATTACACTCCAGTCCTTTCATTAATTTACATTGCTCTATCAGATCACCTTTAAACCTACATTTCTCTAAAATAGCAAAAAAAGCTCTTTAAGCCTGAGTAATTGAAGTTACAACAACAAGCTGCATTTACCTAGTGCTTGCAACACAGGAAAATGGACCAAAGTGTTTCACAGGGTGTTTCACAGAATGAGCCAAATAAGGAGTTCTTTGTTGGGGATGCCAAAGGTTTGGTAAAAGAGGTGGATTTTAAGCACAATCTTAAAAGAGGGATGAGAGGGGAGCAAAAGGAGCTTCAAAAAAGTCAGAGAGATGAAGAGTTGGTTTGTGGGGTGGGTTTGTGATAGAAAATGACTGAAAGAGGATAAAGAGTTGGGGCAGGGTTATGCAATGAGGGGATTAGAAAATGAGAATGAGTGACGGTCGAGCTGGATGTGTAGAATCGGGTACAGGTAGTATCATAGAATCCCTACAGTGCAGAAGGAGGTCATTCGGCTCAGCAAGCCTGCACCAACAACAATCCCACTTCATTTTGTACAACTATTCCCAGGATTGCCCCCTTCCTCTCCTTTTTTCTGGCCCAAAGATAGATGAGATCTTTTTTTTCATTGTTTGATCGGGAGAATTGAATTATATGGGACTCTGGAGGACAGGCTCAGATGTGGGAAGGTTGAAAAAGTGGCTGGCATTCCATTTTGCCAGCGGCGGGTGCGGTAGCAAATGGATCAACACTGGAGCTCAATTGAGCCATTCAAGGTGGCAAATTGAGAACTTATTCCCATTCCCATTGGCATGTTACCGATGATGGAGTGGGGATGGGAAGTGGGAAGGATGGAAGGTCCCTTGGGCAGACCATCAGATACACCCTGGTGGCCTTCCAGCGGGCTCCAGGTGGGGGGGGGAGGGGAGGGGAGCTGGTTGTGGGGGGGGGGGGGGTGGGTGGTGCTCTCCTCTTTGGGCACTTGTTGGACCACAATGATCCCCCGCAACATCAGTTCCAGCTGTCCCCGTCAGTGACCCTCTTTTCCCCAATTCCCCACCCCCTCAGCCTGCCAGACAGGCCCTGGCAACCTCAGATCCAACTTAGCTGATTGTGAGAGCACTTGTCCAACAGATACAGGCCCAGTAATGACATTGCTGAGGTTGATAAGCTGCCAGCCCCTTTATTGGGCCAGCACTTCTTGTGGGCAAGTGCTTTTCCTCAAACCCTTTCCCCCCCCAACCCGGCCCTCTCCCCCCAATCCCCCCCTCCCCTCAATCCCCCCCTCCCCCCAATCCCCCCCCCAATCCCCCCCTCCCCTCCCCCCAATCCCCCCCCTCCCCCCCCCAATCCCCCCCCTCAATCCCCCCCTCCCCAATCCCCCCCTCCCCCCCCTCCACTCCCCGAATCAGCTCTGGTGGTCTGTCACATCTATATTGAAATTCAAGGTTCATCAACTTTATAGAATATAAAATCACCATAGTATAGAAAGAGGTCATTCGGACCATCGAGTCTGCACCAACTTTCCAAAAGAGCATTCCACCCAGACCCTATCCTCCACTCTATCCCTGTAACTCTGTGCATTTATCCATCAGTAATCCACACAACCTGCACATCTTTGGACCCGGAGGAAACTCACACAGACACGGGGCGAACGTGTAAACTCCACACAATCACCCAAGGCCTGAATCAAAACCAGGTCCATAGAGCCATAGCAAAGTTACAGAGAATATAAAGACTGACAAATCCCCAGGGCCTGATGGAATCTATCCAAGGCTGCTCAGGGAGACGAGAGGTGAAATCGTTGGGCCTCTGACGCAAATCTTTGTCTCATCACTGGACACAGGTGAGGTCCCAGAGGATTGGAGGATAGCCAATGTGGTCCCGTTATTTAAGAAGGGTAGGAAGGATAACCCGGGTAATTATAGGCCAGTGAGCTTGACGTCCGTGGTGGGGAAGTTGTTGGAGAAGATTCTTAAAGATAGGATGTATGCGCATTTAGAAAGGAATAAACTCATTAACGATAGTCAACATGGTTTTGTGAGAGGGAGGTCATGCCTCACTAACCTGGTGGTGTTTTTTGAAGAAGTGACCAAAATGGTTGACGAAGGAAGGGCCGTGGATGTTGTCTATATGGACTTTAGTAAAGCGTTTGACAAAGTCCCTCATGGTAGGCTAGTGAAAAAGGTTGGATCCCATGGGATAAAGGGGGAGGTGGCTAGATGGGTGGAGAACTGGCTTGGTCATAGAAGTCATGATGTGGAGATGCCGGCGTTGGACTGGGGTAAACACAGTAAGAAGTTTAACAACACCAGGTTAAAGTCCAACAGGTTTATTTGGTAGCAAAAGCCACACAAGCTTTCGAGGCTCTGAGCCCCTTCTTCAGGTGAGTGGGAATTCTGTTCACAAACAGAACTTATAAGACACAGACTCAATTTACATGAATAATGGTTGGAATGCGAATACTTACAACTAATCCAGTCTTTAAGAAACAAAACAATGGGAGTGGGGAGAGCATCAAGACAGGCTAAAAAGATGTGTATTGTCTCCAGACAAGACAGCCGGTGAAACTCTGCAGGTCCACGCAACTGTGGGAGTTACAAATAGTGTGACATAAATTCTGATTCTCGGATCGCATGATAAAGACTCAGGAGGAAAAAAGCAGAAATATTTATGTGAAATAGTGTGACATAAACCCAATATCCCGGTTGAGGCCGTCCTTGTGTGTGCGGAACCTGGCTATCAGTTTCTGCTCCGCGACTCTGCGCTGTCGTGTGTCGCGAAGGCCGCCTTGGAGAACGCTTACCCGAATATCAGAGGCCGAATGCCCGTGACCGCTGAAGTGCTCCCCAACAGGAAGAGAACAGTCTTGCCTGGTTTTTTCTGCTTTTTTCCTCCTGAGTCTTTATCATGCGATCCGAGAATCAGAATTTATGTCACACTATTTGTAACTCCCACAGTTGCGTGGACCTGCAGAGTTTCACCGGCTGTCTTGTCTGGAGACAATACACATCTTTTTAGCCTGTCTTGATGCTCTCCCCACTCCCATTGTTTTGTTTCTTAAAGACTGGATTAGTTGTAAGTATTCGCATTCCAACCATTATTCATGTAAATTGAGTCTGTGTCTTATAAGTTCTGTTTGTGAACAGAATTCCCACTCACCTGAAGAAGGGGCTCAGAGCCTCGAAAGCTTGTGTGGCTTTTGCTACCAAATAAACCTGTTGGACTTTAACCTGGTGTTGTTAAACTTCTTACTTGGTCATAGAAGACAGAGGGTGGTAGTGGAAGGGTCTTTTTCCGGCTGGAGGCCTGTGACTAGTGGTGTACCGCAGGGCTCTGTATTGGGACCTCTGCTGTTTGTGATTTATATAAATGATCTGGAAGAAGGAGTAACTGGGGTGATCAGTAAGTTTGCGGACGACACAAAACTGGCAGGACTTGCAGACAGTGAGGAACATAGTCAGAGGCTACAGAAGGATATAGATAGGCTGGAAATTTGGGCAAGGAAATGGCAGATGGAGTTCAATCCTGATAAATGCGAAGTGATGCATTTTGGTGGGAATAATGTAGGGAGGAGCTACACGATAAATGGAAGAACCATAAAGGGTGTAGAGACGCAGAGGGACCTGGGTGTGCAAGTCCACAGATCTTTGAAGGTGACGTCACAGGTGGAGAAGGTGGTGAAGAAGGCATATGGCATGCTTGCCTTTATAGGACGGGGCATAGAGTATAAAAGTTGGGGTCTGATGTTACAGATGTATAGAACGTTGGTTCGGCCGCATTTGGAATACTGCGTCCAGTTCTGGTCGCCACACTACCAGAAGGACGTGGAGGCTTTGGAGAGAGTACAGAGGAGGTTTACCAGGATGTTGCCTGGTATGGAGGGGCTTGGTTATGAGGAGAGATTGGGGAAACTGGGGTTGTTCTCCTTGGAAAGACGGAGGATGAGGGGAGACTTAATAGAGGTGTATAAAATTATGAAAGGCATAGATAGGGTGAACGGTGGGAAGCTTTTCCCCGGGTCGGTGGTGACGTTCACGAGGGGTCATAGGTTCAAGGTGAAGGGGGGGAGGTTTAACACAGATATCAGAAGGACATATTTCACACAGAGGGTCGTGGGGGCCTGGAATGTGTTGCCGGGCAAGGTGGTGGAGGCGGACACACTGGGAACGTTTAAGACTTATCTAGACAGCTATATGAACGGAGTGGGAATGGAGGGATACAAAAGAGTGGTCTAGTTTGGACCAGGGAGCGGCGCGGGCTAATTGTTCCTTGTTTCTCGTTTCAAGGCTTCATTCTATGATCATCTTGCTGGTGCCAGTACAGAGCGAGACTGCGGATAGTTGGGAACCTGTCTTGGGGGCAGGGAATTCATATGGTGTTCGTGGAAGTGGAAATGACTAGGGTTGGGAAGCATTTTCCGATCAGGGCCATTGTGATCTCCTGGACTCATTTCGATCGCCTCAGGGGGTCGGAGAGGAATTTCCCAGATTTTTTTTTCCCCATATTGGCCCTGGGGTTTTTCACTCTGGGTTTTCGCCTCTCCCTGGAGATCACATGGTCTGGAATGGGGGGGTGGGGGTGAGTTAATAGGTTGTAATGAACAAAGCATCGTAGCTGTGAGGGACAGCTCGGTGGATAGGATATAGGTATGTAGATAGGCTGGAAAATTGGGCGGGGATCCTGGATTCAGGATTCATTCCTGGACCGGGGAGCGGCGCGGGCTTGGAGGGCCGAAGGGCCTGTTCCTGTGCTGTATTGTTCTTTGTTCTTTGTTCTTTGTTCACTGAAAGAGTCCATGCCAGCCCAAGGACATCTCGGTGCCCTTTTTAATCCCACCTTCCTGCATACGGCCTATTGCCCTGTAGCTTACACAGGACTTAATGTGCAGATCCAGGTACTTTTTAAAAGGTTTTAGGGTCTCTGTCTCCACCACCAACTCGGGCAGCAAATTTGAGACACCCACTACCCTCTGCATAAAAAAGTCTTCTTTATGTCCCTTCTGTATCTTCTGCCACTTACTTTTAATCTATGTTCCCGATTCTACAATTCTCCGCCAATGGAAACAATTTTATCCTGTCCACTCTATCATAATTTTGTACATCTCAATCAAGTCACCTCTCAGCCTTCTTTGTTCCAAGGAAAATATCCCCAACCTCTCCAATCTCTCCTCATAGCTACACTTTTCCAGCCCTGGCAACATTCTTGTAAACCTCCTCTGCCCTCTCTTCAGAGCAACTACATCCTTCCGGTAATGTAATGTCCAGAACTGCACACAATACTCCAGTTGTGGCCTCACTAATGTTTTATATAATTCCAGCATTATATCCTTTTATATTCTATACCTCTGCCAATGAAGGAGAGCATTCCTTATGCCTTCTTTGCAACCTTGTCTACTTGGAACTGCTGCCTTTAAGGTCCTGTCTATTTATATGCCATGATCTCTCACTTCACCTACCCCTCTTAGTATATTCTCATTTATTGTGTATTCCCTACAACTGTTTGGCCTCCCTAAATGCATTACTTCATACTTCTCTATGTTAAAATCCGTCTGCCACTTTATCGCCCACTTCACCAACCGATCTATATCATTTTGTAGATTATAGCTATCCTCTCCACGATCCGTGGTCAATCTTTGTGTCCTCTGCAAATTTCCCAATTATGCCCCCGATGTTCATGTCCAAATTGTTAATATATAAAACAAACAGCGAGGGTCCCAACCCCATGCTCGTGGAACACCACTTGAAACAACTTTCTATTCATAAGGGCATTCATCATCCATCATCCATTACCCTTCCAATATCTCACAGTGTTCCTCCTGGACTATTAAATCTCCTTTGTAAACATGGAGACAAAATATTAATTTAAAACCATTCCCACGGCCTCTGCATCTACAAACGAGTTCTCTTCTTCATCTCTGATAGGTCCCGCTTTTTCCTTAACTAATCTTTTGCCACTAATATATTGATAAAATGTATAAAATGGGTTTTCTTTAACTTTACTTGCTAAGGAGGGGGGGTGGGGGGCGGCTGTCTAGATTTGGCAGTACCACTCTTATTTTTGGATGTACTTTGTACATTTAGGATCTCGCTTTTTAGTGCTTCCCATTGGTTTTCCACTGATTTATCCCCTAGCAGTGCTGTCTAGTCCACCTGAGCCAAGTCCCTTCTTGTTCTTGGAAAATTTGCCTTCCCCCAGTTCAAAACTTTTACTCCTGCTTTATCTCTGTCCTTTTCCATGGTCATGCTAAATGTAACTGAATTGTGGTCACTATCCTTGAAGTGGTCACCAACTGTCACTTCACCCATTTGTCCTTCTTCATTCCCAAAACTAGGTCTAGAATTGCATCTCCTCTCATTAGGTCTGTCACTAATTGGTTGAAATTTTTTCTGAACACATGGCATGGATCTTTCTCCCTCAGTGTCCCTTACATTGTTTGAATTCCAATCGACACTGGGATAGTTAAAGTCTCCTGCTATTTTTGCCCTCTTGTTCTTACAGGCAGAAATTTGTCTACATATTTGTTCTTTACCTCCCTTTCATTATTTGGGGCTCTATAGTACACTCCCAGTCGTGTGACTGCCTCTTTTCCATTTCTAAGCTCAACCCATAAAGCCTTGTTTGTTGACCCATTGAGTATATTATCCCTTCTCCGAACTGGAATTTGATTTTTTAAGCATTAGTGCTGCCCCCCTCCTTTTTTATCTCTCACTCTGTCATGTCTGAAGACTCTATAACCAGGGATATTGAGCTGCCAATTTTGCACCTCATTTAGCCAGATTTCCATTATAGCAATGATATCCTGGTGCCATGTGCCTACCTGTGCCCTTAACTCATCTACCTTGTTTTTAATACTCATTGCATTGAAGTATAAACAGTTTAACCCTGTCAATTTCCCCTGCTGGACACTTTTTAAACTTTGCTTCTCCTATAATTGCAAAGTCTATCACTACCATATTAAGTCAATTCACAAACAATACAATTGAAAAGAAAGGAAATTAAATTAAACTTGTCTAGAACCTTGATTTGACCATATAGAGTTTTTTCCATTAATTTGTGGGCATGGCTGGCCAGCATTTATTGCTCATCTCTAGTTGCCTGAGAACAGTTGAGAATCAACTACATTGCTGTGTCACTAGAGTCACATGTAGGCCAGACCAGGTAAGGACAGCAGACATTAGTGAACCAGATGGGTTTTTCCGACAATGGTTTCATGGTCATCAGTAGATTCTTAATTCCAGATATTTTTTATTGAAGTCAAATTTCACTGTCTGCTGTGGCAGGATTTGAACTGGGGTGGCACGGCAGCACAGTGGTTAGCACTGCTGCCTCACAGCACCAGGGACCTGGGTTCGATTCCCGGCTTGGGTTACAGTCTGTGTGTAGTTTACACATTCTCACCGTGTCTGCATGGGTTTCCTCCAGTGCTCCGGTTTCCTCCCACAGTCCGAAGATGTGCAAGTTAGGTGGATTGGCTGGGCTAAATTGCCTCTTAATGTCAGGGGAATTAGCTAGGGTAAATGCATGGGGTTATGGGGATAGGGCCTGGATGGGATTGTGGTCGGTGCAGACTCGATGGGTCAAATGGCCTGCTTCTGCATTCTATGATTCTATGAACCTGGGTCCCAAGAACTGAGTTTCTGGATTAATAGTCTAGCAATGATACCACTAGGCCATCTGCAAAATCCTGTTTTTTATACTATAAAAGTGACATAGAGCCATTGGAATAGATGCACAAAAGACTTACAAGGATGCTGCACCAGAACTGGTAGATGTAAAAGGTACACACTCCCGTTTACCCTTACTGTCAGTTCATGACATTAGGATTTTATAAAGGACAAACTTACACAGATACAGGGTTTTAGGCTCAACTGCAAATATGTTTATTAACAGAAAAAACACTTCTAATGCCTGAATACAGAAGTTCAAAACTAGTGTAATGACGCTGCACAATGGTGTATATTTATGTCCCCTAATTTTAGAGTCCTCACAAGTGGAAACATCTTCTCCACATTGATCCTTTGAAAGTTTTAAAGACTTCTATGAGGTCACTGCTCAAGCTTTTCGTTTCTGGAGGCAGAGAGTTGCCTGAAATCATGCCAGGGGTGATCTTCAAGTCTGCCAGGGCTAGAAAGGCCAGTCTAGCCATGGGACCCCCCCTATCCCAGGGTACAGTGCCGAGATCAAATCCTTGCCCGCAGCTGAAGCCCATCCAACACCCAGGACCCTTGGGGTACCCTTTTTCTGCAGCCTGGCAGCAGCAGAGGGCACCTGGGCACTGGACATACCTCCTTGACCCCACATGGGGTCCAAGGCGCTAGGCTAGGGTGTTAGCCCAGCGCACCATTGTCATTGCCAAGACCTGAGGCCTGAAGGGGATCTGGGGTGGCCGGGGGTTCTGTGGGAGAGGGTCTGAGGTGTGGGCGCAGGTTGGGTCACCATGATGCCTGTGTGGTGTGGGAGGGGGTGACCTGTTACTTGCTGAGGGGTTGGTGGTGCTCCCCTGGTCGGTGGGGGTGGGGGGTAACCATTTCAGTAATTGGAGAGAGGAGGATCTGTCTCCGGTTGCTGAAAAGCTGGGCTGGCTGGCGTATCACGGAATGCATAAATTTGCATTCATCAGGTGGGAAAATCCCACCTGACAGATGCTGCCAGTTCCAGCAGGAAACACTCCGGTTTTCCCGCTGGCATGGGCACTTAGTCCCAATTCCGGGCACTTAATCCCAATTCCGGAGAGTCGCGAACTTAATCTATTTAACAATATTACCGCAAGGTGCCCAATGTTGCTGTAGGGAAGAGATGTCGCAGGGCTGCTTTTCTCTCTCTCTGTCTCATTCCACTGTGGAAAATTCCATAAACTTTAAAACTGCTTTCTGTAAAAAAACGTACTTCTCTGAGCTGGCTGAAAACTGCTTTGCTTCTTTTCACAGCTTTCTCCCAGCGCAGAGCACACTCCAGGAGGTCTGACATGACAACCCCCAACCTATCTTTAAATATGTTTTTTCGCCTTCATCTTTTCCCATTGACCTTTTCCATCTTTGAAATGAACCTTTCCCAGAAAATAAAAATATTTTATCTTCTCCATATGGCCACTGCTTTTGAGTAAAATAAAATTGAATTACTTTGTCTTATTTATGTACGACCTTTTCCCAGTTGTAAACTTCCCTTTGAAATTCTCCGAATGCAACTTTCTACCCATATCTTAGAACATCCAACTTGGCCCCATTCATTTCAAATGCTTGCCTTTCACACACACCCTTTAATGTTCTAAACCTTGCAGCCCAACTGTTTTCAGTTTACTTAACTTAGTCACAAACAGAAACACACAGTTCCCCCAAGCCTGTTTCCCAGAATACACAATAAAGCCCCAAAATATTAAAATAACATCGTCTTCACAATATTATAAAAAAAAGACACTGGAAAGGGATTTGCAAGGATGGTGTCAGGAACGCCTGACTATAGACAGCAGGGGGATTGACATGTTGGGTCTCTTCCCTCCTGAAAAAAGAAGTCTGCGGGGTGACCGAATGGAGCTCTTATAAAATTGCGACAAATTGTGACACCGTGGGTGCAGACAGAGGCCAGGATTCTCCAATCTTGTTCACCCTGCTACCGCTGCCAGCAAGTAGGGAGAATTTAGCGTCCAGCCAAAATTCCTTTACTGCAGTAGGAGAAGAGAATCCCAGCCACGGGCAAGGTCAGAGAATCCCGGCCAGAACGATTCCCCCTCATTTAGCAAAAGTGGAGGTCAGTAATCAGCACTAATACATCTAATAGGGAATTCGGAAGGAGACAATTAAATATTTAGATAAGGAAATGAGATGAGGCTTTCGTGAGATGCAGGCATTGACTAATGGCTTGTTTCTGTGCCCGTATATATCTTACGGCTATGTAATTTTATGTAATATAATTTGATAACTGATCCCCCCAAGCCAATCTACAGTATAATGTTAATTATTCTTTCTTTCATCTCTACTAGCAATTCTATGGCAATTTGGCCTCTGAATTTTCCTGATGTTCCTTCCTCCTCCCTATCTGTACTAAATCCAGATTCATGTGAACAGCCTACAATCCAGGGTCAGACTTTCAGCTATTTAAAACGGGGTTTCTCACAGGTGGTGGATGAAGCACTCTTACTAAAAATGTTCGTTTTTGTGATTAATCTGTTTTCAGCTCTAACAATAAAGGTGCAGCAGGTTACCACACTTAAATATATCAAGGAATATTTCTGAATGCAAGGAAACAAAAAAATATGTTCTGAAACATTGTCCAATAGAACTGGTTCATGGATGATATTAGGTTTGGGAATGTACAAATGGGTTTGAACATAGAACATAGAACAGTACAGCACAGAACAGGCCCTTCGGCCCATGATGTTGTGCCGAGCTTTATCTGAAACCAAGATCAAGCTATCCCACTCCCTATCATCCTGGTGTGCTCCATGTGCCTATCCAATAACCGCTTAAATGTTTCTAAAGTGTCTGACTCCACTATCACTGCAGGCAGTCCATTCCACACCCCAACCACTCTCTGCGTAAAGAACCTACCTCTGATATCCGTCCTGTATCTCCCACCACGAACCCTATAGTTATGCCCCCTTGTAATAGCTCCATCCACCCGAGGAAATAGTCTTTGAACGTTCACTCGATCTATCCCCTTCATCATTTTATAAACCTCTATTAAGTCTCCCCTCAGCCTCCTCCGCTCCAGAGAGAACAGCCCTAGCTCCCTCAACCTTTCCTCATATGACCTACCCTCCAAACCAGGCAGCATCCTGGTAAATCTCCTCTGCACTCCTTCCAGCGCTTCCACATCCTTCCTATAGTGAGGTGACCAGAACTGCACACAATATTCCAAATGTGGTCTCACCAAGGTCCTGTACAGTTGCAGCATAACCCCACGGCTCTTAAACTCCAACCCCCTGTTAATAAAAGCTAACACACTATAGGCCTTCTTCACAGCTCTATCCACTTGACTGGCAACCTGTAGAGATCTGTGGATATGGACCCCAAGATCTCTCTGTTCCTCCACAGTCTTCAGAACCCTACCTTTGACCCTGTAATCCACATTTAAATTTGTCCTACCAAAATGAATCACCTCACATTTATCAGGGTTAAACTCCATTTGCCATTTTTCAGCCCAGCTTTGCATCCCATCTATGTCTCTTTGCAGCCTACAACAGCCCTCCACCTCATCCACTACTCCACCAATCTTGGTGTCATCAGCAAATTTACTGATCCACCCTTCAGCCCCCTCCTCTAAGTCATTAATAAAAATCACAAAGAGCAGAGGACCAAGCACTGATCCCTGCGGCACACCGCTAGCAACCTGCCTCCAATCCGAAAATTTTCCATCGACCACCACCCTCTGTCTTCGGTCAGACAGCCAGTTGCCTATCCAATCGGCCAACTTTCCCTCTATCCCACACCTCCTCACTTTCATCATAAGCCGACCATGGGGGACCTTATCAAACGCCTTACTAAAATCCATGTATATGACATCAACTGCCCTACCTTCATCAACACACTTAGTTACCTCCTCAAAAAATTCTATCAAATTTGTGAGGCACGACTTGCCCTTCACGAATCCGTGCTGACTATCTCGGATTAATCCGCATCTTTCTAAATGGTCGTAAATCCCATCCCTAAGGACCCTTTCCATCAATTTACCAACCACCGAAGTAAGACTAACCGGTCTATAACTACCAGGGTCATTTCTATTCCCTTTCTTAAACAGAGGAACAACATTCGCCATTCTCCAGTCCTCTGGCACCATCCCCGTGGACAACGAGGACCCAAAGATCAACGCCAAAGGCTCTGCAATCTCATCCCTTGCCTCCCAAAGAATCCTAGGATACATTTCATCAGGCCCAGGGGACTTATCGACCTTCAGTTTATTCAAAACTGCCAGGACATCCTCCCTCCGAACATCTATTTCCTCCAGCCTATTAGCCTGTAACACCTTCTCTTCCTGAAAAACATGGCCCCTCTCCTTGGTGAACACTGAAGAAAAGTATTCATTCATCACCTCGCCTATCTCTACTGACTCCATACACAAGTTCCCACTACTGTCCTTGACCGGCCCTAACCTCACCCTGGTCATTCTTTTATTCCTCACATAAGAGTAAAAAGCCTTGGGGTTTTCCTTGATCCGACCCGCCAAGGACTTCTCATGTCCCCTCCTAGCTCTCCTAAGCCCCTTTTTCAGCTCATTCCTTGCTAACTTGTAACCCTCAATCGAGCCATCTGAACCTTGTTTCCTCATCCCTACATAAGCTTCCCTCTTCCTTTTCACAAGACATTCCACCTCTTTTGTGAACCATGGTTCCCTCACTCGGCTATTTCCTCCCTGCCTGACAGGAACATACCTATCAAGGACATCCAGTATTTGTTCCTTGAAAAAATTCCACTTTTCATTAGTTCCTTTCTCTGACAGTTTCTGTTCCCAACTTATGCCCCCTAATTCTTGCCTAATCGCATCATAATTACCCCTCCCCCAATTGTAAACCTTGCCCTGCCGTACGGCCCTATCCCTCTCCATTGCAATAACAAAAGACACCGAATTGTGGTGTTTGACAAAATATTGAGACATAACCTCACTCTGGAAAATCAGTGAAAGTCAGAGCGCAATTTGCACCCAGATTGTGATCAAAGTGGAAACTCTTCCCCACAAGTTAGAACATTATTATATTGCCAATCATTGTGCACACAGTGGCATAGGGTAAGAAAGCTGACCTTCATTAACAGATGTAGGCTGAGGAATCAGAAAATCCTCAGCACTCTCTTTCACACCTCACTAAGGAACTGTCTGGAGTTTTGTCTCTCAGCATGGGTCTATAAATGAACGATGCCTGACTTGGTAAATTGTTTTAGGCTTAACCCAGCCCAGATCAAAATTAATTTAATGTACTGATGCTTGATCAAGTTTCTCAAACTATTTTAAGTGAGTGAATTAACTATTCCTTGCCAATTCAGCAAGAAGCCAGGCCACAAGTTATGGACTAAACATTATTTGTTGGTCACATTTGCCAACAAAAAATTGGGCAAATGAATGCTTAATTAACATGCATAAATATAATTATAGGTGCCTTTAAAAAAAACAAGTAGCAAATATCACACAGGCAATTCACTACATCACTAAATATCAGCTCGGTTAGCTGCTGAGTATTAACTATAACCAGAGTCTCAGTCAATAAATTGGTCGCTTTAGCAGTAATTTCTAGATAGCTGACAAATCAATAGCTTTTAAAGGTAATTTCATGATTGGAAGACATGAAGTAATATATATATTTATATATATGTCTACATCACCCTGGCTGCTTTATAATTTTTTTTGAATGGGCGAATGGATGGACTGATAAAATGGATGCTAGACCATCACTTGCCCCCTGAGTGCTAACCAAAGGACAAAGGCTAACACATCAAACCCTTAGAATGTAATATTACTGACATTGTACAAATATTCCAGCCAAAACAATGTAAAGGACACCAGCCAGCTATGGATAAAGGCTGAGCTATTTGTGACTCCTCATCATCAATGTTGTGCTAGGGTAGGATTCGCCGGCCTCCCAGCCGCGTGTTTCTCGGCGGCGGGAGGCGGCGTGCCATTCGCTGGCAGAAGGATTCTCTGGTTCCACTGGTGTCAATGGATTTCCCATTGAAGCCACCCCATGCACTGGGAAACACACAGGCGGGTGTGCGCTGCTGGCAGGACCAGAGAATCCCACTGGCGTAAATGGCTGGAAAATCCCGTCACTAATGTTTCTATGGTCACCTACTCCAAACACGATTTTCCAGCTGTTCTCACCCTAAGGTCGTAAAATCCCGCCCAAGGTCAACGGACCTTTGCATGGTCCGTGTCCCGCCTGCTTCGATTCCTGTGGTGGCGGGATAGGAAAATTCAGTCCAATGGGTTTTAATAGCCGGCGGGGCGGGGGGGGGGGGGGGTCTCATTAGCTGAATAGCTAAACCTGAAACCACCCTTTTATGTGACCAAGCCTTGAGCTGTTTGAATTATTTTAATTGTCCAGGTTTTGAGTTTTATCAACAATCACTGTTTAAGTGCAGAAGAGAAGCAGGACACCAGGCTAGCAGCTGACCCCTGTCTACCATTTACTACCTCATAGGTAGCAACAGAAAGAGTTGCCCAGATCTAAATTGCCTGACCCTGTCCATATGTACACCGGAACTTCTGTGTCGCTGCCTACGAAACCAATTCATTTCTACAAGTCATCCTCCATCATGGACATCGTCACTTCTGGAACAGAAGATCTCCCTGAAACAGTTTCAGCCTGCTACCCTCTGAAGGAATACACAATTGGACTTTTTGATTCTGGACTCACATGAAACCATCATTCTTATTTTTGTCTGTGGCCTTGGCCCTCTTTCTCTTCTCCCGATTTTATCATACGAATGCAAAAAAAGGTCATCTTGTATTTTTGAGTATGTGTAAAATAAACCAACCTTCTGATTTTGCCCTATCTCGCATTGGCTGTGGGGTTATTAATAGAGGATTGAATCACTCCAAAACTGACAGTTTGGGAAAAACACACCACTGCTAATAAGGGGGAAATCAAAAATCATAAACATCTTTTTGTTTACGGATAGGTGGTGAGTTAATGAAGCCCTTTGCAACAAGGTTGTATTTAAGATGGATATTTGGTTCTGACTGAACCCAATTTATCTCAGCTGGCTTCCCTCTCAGATTAATAATTAGCCATGGGCCACAAAGGACCACAGCCATCTCTCTCCAGCAGAGAGAGCGAGATCATTGTTTATATATAGCTTGAGGGGTACCACTCCACTCCACAATCATGGGACTAGACCAGGAGGTTTATTTGGTAGCAAAAGCCACACAAGCTTTCGAAGCTCTAAGCCCCTTCTTCAGGTGAGTGGGAATTCTGTTCACAAACAGAATTCCCACTCACCTGAAGAAGGGGCTTAGAGCTTCGAAAGCTTGTGTGGCTTTTGCTACCAAATAAACCTGTTGGACTTTAACCTGGTGTTATTAAACTTCTTACTGTGTTTACCCCAGTCCAACGCCGGCATCTCCACATCATGACTAGACCAGGAGACAGAGCCAATGCAGGGATTGAACCCAAATTGTTGATGGCATTCTGCATCACACATGAACCACCCAACCAACTGAACTAATTGACCCCTTTCAGATTACTCACAATTAAGTGACACTCATAGCACTGCCTGAGCGGCTGTTGTAGCAACAATTTAATCTCTGACTCGTTGTCCTTGAAGATAACTGTAACTGACAAGGATATCTTTTTCACTTTCTAGATGCAAGTTCTTAAAGAGGAATTGAAGATTAAAAATCTCCTTTGGGTTCAAAGAGGGATTGCTACTTCTAGCTAAGAAAAAAAAATCTCTACCTCTTGAGTGTTTCAATGTCAGAAATATTTTTGACTTTTTCTGTTAATCATTCCCAACTAAACAGTACTGAAGCATGGATTTCCAGACAGGTTGGTTCGATTTCTTTAAGCAATATACCTTCATTTTACAGCCTTAGTATTTACAAATAAACTCACAAATATGAAAGGTCATGCTCTGTTAATGACTCACTAAAAGCTTCCTCTCTGGAGCTGTGTGGAGGATAATGACTTTACAGCTTTGTTTGGTAGTACAGAATATTGAATATTGCTAAAAAGAGAGACCTGTAGCTGGAGCTTTTTGTCTTGTACTTATCTGAACAAATGCAAGAATGCCAAGTTCCAAACAATCACAATTTATACTACAGGAAAAAAGGGGTTGAGAAGGAACATTTTCAAGCCTTGTGTGGAAAGCAGATTCAAAATGCGTCCAGGGATCTGGGTGTCTATGTTCATGAATCGCAGAAAGTCGGTATGCAGGTGCAGCATGTAATAAAAAAGGCAAATGAGATGTTGGCATTTATTGCAAAGGGACTGGAGTATAAAGTAGGTAAGTTTTCTTGCAATTATATAGGATGTTGGTAAGACCATATCTGGAGTATTGTGTCCAGTTTTGGTCTCCTTATTTGAGGAAGGATGTGGTGGCATTGGAGGCAGTTCTGAGGAGGTTCACCAGATCTGATTCTGGGGATTAAAGAGTCGACATACAAGGAGAGATTAAACTGTTTGACCTTATACTTGCAGGTGTTTAGAAGGATGAAAGGGGATCTGATCGAGACATATACCACTTTAAAAGGGATTGATAAAGTAAACATAGACCAAATATTTCCTCTTATGGGGCAATCTCAAACAAGAGGTCACATGTATAGTTTGAGAGGTGTAGATTTAAAACTGAGATGATGAGGAACTACTACTCGCAGAGGGTGGTGAATTTGTGAACTTGTTACCCCATAGCGCGGTGGAGTCTGAATCATTAAATGGTTTCAAGAAGGAGATAGATATATTTCGAACAAAAAAAGGATAAGGAAATATGGGAACAGGTGGGGAGATGGATTTGAAACCAGGGAGAGATTAGCCATGATCTGATTGAATGGCAGAGCAGGCTCGAAGGCCTGAATTTGCCTGCTTCGAATTCCTATGTTCCTCCACATCTTTGTTGAATTACGCGGAAGCTCAGGGAGTTCACAGTTTGCTGTTAGCTTCTCCATGGTAACATCTCAGCCAATCAGCACCCTTACTCCTTTAACAAATTGTGATCATTTGAAATTTGGCATTCTTGGCTTATTCTGATGAGTGTCAGATGAAAAACTCCAACAACATGTTTCCCATTTCAGAAATACTTTACAACTTATTTGTTTAAAAGCTTGTATTCAACTGTTTAATTCCCTGTCTTTAATTCATAAGCTGAATTCCATACTGTACATTCGGTCATTTTATAGGGTATTTAAACATATTGATCTCACTTGCAACTCTTTGGCAATTTTACTGAGCATTGTTCCAATAACAGCAAACAATAAAGCTTTTTGTTATCAATACAGTCACAGATTTGTTCAGTCTAATTTGTTAACCAGTTGGATGTACTCGCCTAATGTGCCTTAGCATTGATAAAGAGCGGATTGTTTTTGTGACTTCTCGATAACGGAGTGCATAAACATATGGAGAAACTGCCTTGGGTAACATCATCAGCATGTTGGCCATTGACAGAGTGATCCAGAGTCCAGTCAGATAGGAAATCAGGTGCAGCTCCTGGAGTGCAGTCCCTGCCACCAACACAAGCAGGGGAAAGAAATAAAAAACAAGCAGCACTGAATGGATTACATAGGTCTGCCTCGCCCTGGAGTTGCCTCCCCATATTCCCGAAGTCTTCGTTTTGCAATATAGCATAACATAGCAACTGGAGATTAGTATTAAACATATGATGAAATAAATTACTGTGAAACTGTAATAAATCTTTAACAAAGATCTATGAAAGATGGACAGAACAAATATTAAAGGCAAGATACAAATTGATAATGTGGAGAAAGGATTCTGTTGAGTTCCAAGGGTTATTATATAGATAACAGATGGTATAACGGCAGAAATAATCCATATACAAATGATGATTTTAAGGGTCCGGGTGTGCGGTAAAAGTGAGGTATAACGAAGGGGCCAACCAATAGCCACATAAGTGTCCACCACCATAGCAGTGACTGTCAGGATCCCGTTACAATAAGCCACCGTTAGCGCGTACAAGAGAGTTTCACAAACAACTTTAGGCATTCCCACACCTGCGGCGTTAAGGATGTCAATGAAGGTGTTCAGAATTGAGTAAATCAAATCATTAACCAAAGTGTTGGCAAGTAGCAGATATCTGGTCTCCTGACGAAGGTTGTTGTTTGAAAAGATGGCCAGCAGGACCAGAGGAGTTCCCAGCAGCGAGGCAAAGAAACAGACCACCAGAGGAAACATCAAAATGTCTGTTTTGGAGTTCCCCATAGCACTCACCCAGGCCTGAATTATATTGTGTTGAAGGTGAAAGTCTTCAGGATGGGAAGCATTTGCAGAGAATTGCACAGTAACGATTTCTTCACCCAGAACCGGCATCTCATTGTAGGAATCACAGCGTTCACATTTCGATAAATTCATAATGTGTTGCTCAGAGGAAGCTCATGATTCTACAGATCTGTGACTATCTGCATTCGGTGTAGCAATGCTTTAAGTTTTTCAACCAACTCAGCTCACCGACGAAGACTAAAGCCTTCTGAGTTAATGCAGATTATGTCCACAGTCAGTTGCAAGCAATGCAAAAACTTATATACTCTGCAAATATGAAGGGAACCATTTTTCACTCCGCTTCTAAATGCAGCATAAGATTAGTTCCAAATACGGCATTGCCCTGTTCAGTCTTCAGAGCAGATATGTAGAAGTCAATGCCGCAGCAACTGACTACAGCAGAAATTCAGACTTTTATAACATCTCTTAAACCATCTACATCTCACACAAACAAGTATATTGTACCAACAGCACAAATCCAAGACACAGTCACTCCCACTCGAGCAGAGATTCACTGCAGAGATTCACTACAACTCGATGACTAGTTGTTTGATTTGACACCTCATTGGGCACATACTTTACCTGGCCAATGGTGCTGAACAGAAGGATCAGTTTACTTAATCCAACCTCTGAATTAAATAACCGCTTCTAAACAACCTCTTGCAAAACAGCACAAAATCACGTCAGACCTTTCCAATGTTTATGAAACTCAAAAACCGCATTAGGGAACTGGAGCGGGAGCTGGATGAACTTCGGATCATTCGGGAGGCAGAGATGGCCATAGATAGAAGCTTCGGGGATGTAGTTATTCCGAAGAATGAAGATAGATGGGTAATGGTGAGAGGGGCTGGGAAGAAGCAGTCAGTACAAGGATCCCCTGTGGTCATTCCCCTTGGCAACAAGTATACCGCTTTGGATACTGCTCAGGGGGACGACCTACCAGTGGTGGGCCGCAGTGACCGGATCTCCAGCACTGAGTCCGTCCCTGTGACTCAGAAGCGGGGGGGGGGGGGGGGATGGGGACAGGAGAGCAATAGTTATTGGGGACTCGATAGTTAGAGGGCTAGATAGGAGGTTCTGTGGCAGCGAAAGAGACTCACGGATAGTATGTTGCCTCCCGGGTGCCAAGGTCCATGACGTCTCGGACCGTGTTTTCAGGATCCTTAAGGGGGAGGGGGAACAGTCACAAGTCGTCTTACACATCGGTACCAACAACATAGGTAAGAGAAGGGACGGGGATTTAAAACAGGAATTTAGGGAGCTAGGGTGGAAGCTGAGAGCCAGGATAAACCATGTTGTCATCTCTGGTTTGTTGCCAGAGCCACGTGCTAGCGAGTTGAGGAACAGGGAGAGAGTGCAGATAAACACGTGGCTGCAGGGATGGTGTAGGAGGGAGGGTTTCAGTTTCATGGATAATTGGAGCACATTCTGGGGAAGGTGGGACCTGTACAAACAGGACGGGTTGCACCTCAACCAGAGGGGCACCAACATCCTGGGAGGGAAATTTGCTACGGTTCTTTGGGGGGGTTTAAACTAATTTGTCAGGGGATGGGAAAACGAGCTGCAGTCCAGAAGCCAGTGTTGAGTGTAGTGAGGTATTGAGGAGGGAATCAAGGTCGCAGGAGAGTACCGGCAGACAGGAAGGTGGGTTGAAGTGTGTCTACTTCAATGCAAGGAACATCTGGAATAAGGTCGGTGAACTTGGAGCGTGGATTGGTACTTGGGACTACGATGTTGTGGCCATTACGGAGACATGGTTAGAACAGGGACAAGAATGGTTGTTGGAAGTTCTGGGTTATAGATGTTTCAGTAAGAGTAGGGAAGGTGGTAAAAGAGGTGGAGGAGTAGCATTGTTAATCAAGGATAGTTTTACGGCTGCAGAAAGCCAGTTCGAAAGGGATCTGCCTACTGAGGTAATATGGGCTGAAGTTAGAAATAGGAAAGGAGCGGTCACGTTGTTAGGGGTTTTCTATAGACCCCCAAATAGTAATAGAGATGTGGAGGAAGAAATTGCAAAGCAGATTATGGATAGGTGTGGAGGTCACAGGGTAGTTGTCATGGGTGACTTTAACTTTCCAAACACTGTTCGGATGGGGCAGTCTTTGTACAGTGTGTGCAGGAGGGTTTCCTGACACAATATGTGGATAGGCCAACAAGAGGTGGGGCTACTTTGGATTTGGTACTGGGTAATGAACCGGGCCAAGTGTTAGATTTGTTTGTGGGAGAGCACTTTGGAGATAGTGACCACAATTCGGTGTCTTTCACTATTGCAATGGAGAGGGATAGGGCCATACAGCAGAGCAAGTTTTATAATTGGGGGAGGGGTAATTATGGTGCGATTAGGCGGGAATTAGGGAGCATAAGATGGGAACAGAAACTGTCAGGGAAAGGCACAAAGGAAAAGTGGAGCTTGTTCAAGGAACAAATACTGCATGTCCTTGACAGGCATGTCCCTGTCAGGCAGGGAGGGAATGGACGAGTGAGGGAACCATGGTTCACAAAAGGAGGTTGAATGTCTTGTCAAGAGGAAAAGGGAAGCGTATGCAAGGATGAGAAAACAAGGTTCAATTGGGTCGCTTGAGGGTTACAAGGTAGCAAGGAATGAGCTAAAAAAAAGGGCTTAGGGGAGCGAGGAGGGGGCATGAGAAGTCCTTGGCGGGTCGGATCAAGGAAAACCCCAAGGCTTTTTACTCTTATGTGAGAAGTAAAAGAATGACCAGGGTGAGGTTAGGGCCGGTCAAGGACAGTAGTGGGAACTTGTGCATGGAGTCAGAAGAGATAGGAGAGGTGATGAATGAATACTTTTCTTCAGTGTTCACCAAGGAGAGGGGCCATGTTTTTGAGAATGAGAGTGTGATACAGGCTGATAGGCTGGAGGAGGAAATGTTCTGAGGGAAGATGTATTAGCAATTTTGAAAAATCTGAGGGTTGATAAGTCCCCTGGGCCAGATGGGATATATCCTAGGATTCTTTGGGAGGCAAGGGATGAGATTGCAGAGCCTTTGGCTTTGATCTTTAGGTCCTCACTGTCCACGGGGATAGTGCCAGAGGACTGGAGAGTGGCAAATGTTGTTCCTCTGTTCAAGAAAGGAAATAGGAATGACTCTGGTAATTATTGGCCAGTTAGTCTTACTTCGGTGGTCGGTAAGTTAATGGAAAAGGTCCTGAGGGATAGGATTTATGACCATTTGGAAAGATGCAGCTTAATTCGGGATAGTCAACATGGATTCATGAAGGGCAAGTCTTGCCTCACAAATTTGACTGAATTCTTTGAGGTAACTAGGTGTGTAGATGAAGATAGAGCAGTTGATGTCGTATACATGGATTTTAGTAAGGCGTTTGATAAGGTTCCCCATGGTAGGCTCATGAAGAAAGTAAGGAGGTGTGGGATAGAGGGAGATTTGGCTGATTGGATAAGTAACTGGCTATCTCATAGAAGACAGAGGGTGGTGGTGGATGGAAAATTTTCAGACTGGAGACCAGTTACCAGCGGTGTACCACAGGGATCAGTGTTGGGTCCTCTGCTATTTGTGATTTTTATCAATGACTTGGAGGAGGGGGCTGAAGTGTGGGTCAGTAAATTTGCTGATGACAGCAAGATTGGTGGAGTAGTGGATGAGGTGGAGGGCTGTTGTAGGCTGCAAAGAGACATTGATAGGATGCAGAGCTGGGCCGAAAGATGGCAGATGGAGTTTAACCCTGATAAGTGCGAGGTGATTCATTTTGGTAGGACAAATTTGAATGCGGATTACAGGGTCAACGGCAGGGTTCTGAGGAATGTGGAGGAACAGAGAGATCTTGGGGTTCATATCCACAGATCTCTGAAGGTTGCCACTAAAGTGGATAGAGCTGTGAAGAAGGCCTATAGTGTGTTAGCATTTATTAACAGGGGGTTTGAGTTTAAGAGCCGTGGGGTTATGCTGCAACTGTACAGGACCTTGGTGAGACCACATTTGGAATATTGTGTGCAGTTCTGGTCACCTCACTATAAGGATTTGGAAGCATTGGAAAGAGTGCAAAGGAGATTTACCAGGATGCTGCCTGGTTTGGAGGGTAGGTCTTATGAGGAAAAGGTTGAGGGAGCTAGGGCTGTTCTCTTTAGAGGGGAGGAGGATGAGAGGCGACTTAATAGAGGTTTATAAGATGATGAGGGGGATCGATAGAGTGGACGTTCAGAGACTATTTCCTCAGGTGGATGTAGCTATTACTAGGGGGCATAACTATAAGGTTCATGGTGGGAGATACAGGAAGGATGTCCGAGGTAGGTTCTTTACTCAGATTGGTTGGGGTGTGGAATAGACTGCCTGCTTTGATATTGGAGTCGGACACTTTAGGAACTTTCAAGCGGTTATTGGATAGGCACATGGAGCACACCAGAATGATAGGGAGTGGGATAGCTTGATCTTGGTTTTGGACAAAGCTCGGCACAACATCGAGGGCCTGTACTGTGCTGTACTGTTCTATGTTATGTTAAATGTGTCACATGTGTTTTACAAAAAGAAAATATAGCCACGAGCAGGAAAATGCTACAATAATATTTAGCAAGCTGGCATTGAGACATAATGCAAAAGCATTAATCCAAATGACACATTCTTGCAGCTATTAGATTTGTCATTAACTATTGAAGTAGTTTGAATAGGATTGAAACAACACGTTAACTTTTCGATAGCGCACATCAGCTTTTCTTATGCCACCATTTGCTTTTGGTTCCGAGCACCACCTTTAGTGTCGGGGACACCGAGCTGAGCCCATTAGAAGTTCAAAATAAATTTGATGTATTTTTTGAGGAAGTCACTGGGGTAGATTATGATGGAAATTGGCAGGTATTCTCTACCTGGACTTTCAGAAAGTTTCTGATAAGTCGTGAGATATTGGTAGGAGTTTGAAATGCCGGAATAGGAATTTGCTCCCAGTCAAAAGGTTGTGGTTAACAATGTGGTTTAGCCTGGAGACATGCACTTATGGTGTCCCAAGGACTGGTCCTAAATGTGTTACTCTTCGAGGTTTTTATTCATGACCTGGGCAGTAGTATTGGGAGTATGATAAATAAATTTGTAGATGGCATCGAAATCTGTGCAAAGGCACAATAAAGACAGCAGAGAAAGACAATCAAATCCAAAAAGACTTACATATGCTTAAGGGAGCTGGTCACAATGAAAAATGGCATATAATTTAAATAATTGCAAGTATGTACAACTATTACAGGACATATACAAGGAATACCAGACAAGAGTAAGCAGCAATGTGGGTGAGAGTGAAAATTTGGAAGCTCATAGTGCATTGCACCAAGGATTGCTACTGAGCCCCTGTCTTTTCCTGATGGGTCATGGATGTTCTAGCTGGACAAGTGAATTGGGAAGTGTCATAGTCACTGATATTTTGCAGAGAACATTGAACTATGTGGTGGGGATGATGAGAAGAAGAGTAAATATCTGGAGAACTGAAGAAAAGCTCTGGAAGATAGGGGTATGAAGATTAGTGGAACAAAGGCCCAATTTATGGAATTAAGCCTCGGGCAGAAGATCAGAGTGAAGGTGCAAAGATTACAGGTGAAGACTTGGAGAAAATGAGTAGTTTAAAGTAGCTGGAAGTGTGCAAATGCAAATTAAGCTTTTGTTGAAGTAATTGGAAGAAATGCAGTGGAGTGTTATGTCACGGAATAGTATCACTGAAACTGAAAAGAAGAAACTAGAAGACAGTTGTGAAGCAGGCCTTATATAGGGCAGAAGCTTGAGATGGATGGTTGGAAGGACAAAAGGAGGGAGAAGATCAGAAAGCATGCACCAGGGAGTAAGTGAAGATTGTGGAAGAAATTAAAGAAAGTAGCGAGAAACAATTAGTTGCAGAGAGGAAATGTGAGGTGAGTGGCAGAGATGGGACTGCTAGTTGGGAGAGGAAAGCCTAAGACCAGGTGGAAATATGTGGTAGCGAGAGTTTTAAATGTAGCAGGAATTGAAGAGGAATGGGTGACTGAGAGGAGGAGATGGAGCAAGGTGATCAGCCAGCATTGTGGCGACTCCAAGTAAAATGGGAGGAACCAAAAGAAGTGTCATGCATGTTGGTCAGGTGAACACAGAAAATGCACATCATTTCCAGGATTCCACATGGCAGAACAGCATAGCAAGAGCTTTAGAGATCAATTGGGACGTGACAAATTTGACTAATTGAAGGAAGCAAAAGATAATGGGTGATATGTACTTGGAAAGCTGTTTTCAGTGGGGTTCCACAGGCCTCTGTATTTTTGGTGTGTTTGCAAATAATGCTAAAATAAGTTATACAATTGATACAAAGGAAGAAAACTGTAGACTTCAGGGAAACAAAAAAAAAAATCAATGGACATTGGCAGGACTAGAGAAGTTGAAGAGAAGTCTTTTCATCCAGAGCGTGGTGGAGGTCTAACACTCTCTGAAAGGGAGTAGACTCACAACCCACTTACTTGGATATTCACTTGAATTACTGTAATCTACAGGACCTAGAACTGAAAAATGGGATTACGCCTGGCAGCTCTCTCAGTAAGCACAAATATGATAGGCAGAGCTTTGTGCTATGAATTTTGATTGTTTCTAGCAATAGTAAAACAGGTTGAGATAAAAATTGTGGCGTCATAGTGCCCTGAACACTAATGCTTCAGGACCATAAAGGCTGTAGCTAAAGCTAACAAGGCATTGGGTTAGAGCCATTCAATATGAATCAAGGAACACAATTTTGACACCATAAAGGACATTGCTCAAGCAGCATCTAGAGTCTTTGCCTAGTTTTAGTCCACTATATTGTATATGATTTAGTGGACACAGAAAAGATCAGAGGAGAGCTGCGGGAACGATTTCTTGCTTTAAGCACCCCAGATACGCAGATAGTTTAAGAACCTTCTTGACAGACTAAGAAGTCTCACAACACCAGATTAAAGTCCAACAGATTTATTTGGTATCACCAGCTTTCGGAGCACTGCTCCTTCATCAGGCGAGTGGAGAGTTGGGTTCATAAACATGGAATATATAGACAATTGCAAGATGTCACACTACGTGTAACCACCACCATTTGGCCTGGGCTTGCAAATCCTACTAACTGTCCTGCCTTGAGACAATTCACATCTCTTTAACCTGTGATTGATTATCCCTCTCTCCAATCGCGTTGTCTGTACTTGTACAGACTTGATTACCCGTTAAGGCTCGCATTCCAACCATTATCTTGCAATTGTGCCTTTGTCTATATATGCTGTGTTTGTGAACCCAACTCTCCACTCGCCTGATGAAGGAGCAGCGCTCCGAAAGCTCGTGATACCAAATAAACCTGTTGGACTTTAACCTGGTGTTGTGAGACATCTTACTGTGCCCACCCCAATCCAACACCGGCATGTCCACATCTTGTTGATACAGGCCTACAAAATAATTAAAGAGCTGGATAGAATCCTTCCTGATAGGTTATGTGAGTTAGATTATGGAGGACTCGGGAATATAAGTTGAAACTTTACTGTGGCCAGTTTTCTTCTCCCAGAAAACTGTCAGCCTCTGGAATACATATCCAGTTGGACAGTGGGTGTTTACTTTCTGCCTGCTTTCAAGGGGAGCTGGACTGATTCCTGACTGGGACAGTATCTTTATAGGTTAGTGAATCTACTAGACTGATTTTGATAGCCTGTTTTCTCTTTCCTTCTGAAGTATAGCAATGATTTACAATTGGCTCACTCCTTTTGCTTATCTGCACACAATCCCACTGCAGACATGATAGCATCCACATGCACCCAGTTCTCCCTCCACACCATCCTTTTCAATTCTTCACGCCCTTATGTGGTCAGACTGCTAGTCTCACATCCAGCTTTATTGGGATGCAATTTTCCACCAGTTGAACATTAGTCAGACCAAAACCATCTTCTCTGTGCTGAACAAACTCTACTGCTTCCAATGATTTCACTCCCTTTCTCAGCTGCTGCCTCAGGCAGACGTTTGGTGATTTCTATGTCTACTATCCGAAACTGAGTTTCCTCCACTACCCCACCCTCCCCACCTTCCCCCATCATTACCCCACCCCACTACCCCACCCACACCCTCCCCACCTTCCCCCATCATTACCCCACCCCACTACCCCACCCACACCCTCCCCACCTTCCCCCATCATTACCCCACCCCACTACCCCACCCACACCCTCCCCACCTTCCCCCATCATTACCCCACCCCACTACCCCACCCACACCCTCCCCACCTTCCCCCACCCACACCCTCCCCACCTTCCCCCACCCACACCCTCCCCACCTTCCCCCATCATTACCCCACCCCACTACCCCACCCACACCCTCCCCACCTTCCCCCATCATTACCCCACTACCCCACCCACACCCTCCCCACCTTCCCCCATCATTACCCCACTACCCCACCCTTCCCACCCACACCCTCCCCACCCCTACCCCACTCCACTACCCCCACCCACACCACACCTTCCCCAGTCCACTACCCCCACCCACACCCCACCTTCCCCAGTCCACTACCCCCACCCACACCACACCTTCCCCCACCCCTTCACCAAGATGGCGGCTCGACTGCTGTTGCTAACCCGGAACTTTACCCGTAGCCCGGAAGTGAACCCCCAGGAAGATGGCGGCCCGGGCCTGCGCAGCGCGAGGATACCGAGTGTGGA